>NC_079449.1:9944864-9972364 GCF_903798145.1 Danio aesculapii | reverse complement strand
GGGTAGTGAGAGTGCTGGTTAAATCTCGAAAGGTTTTTGCATCCATTCACTTTCCTTTGACTCCGTTATTTCCGTTATTTATCAGGTCGCCACAGCGGAATGAACCACCAACTATTCTGGCATATATTTTACGCAGCGGATGCCCTTTCAGCCGCAAGCCAGTACTAAGAAAAGGTTTTTGCAAAAAGGGAAGAAATCATAAGAACAAACTCTTGTAACCCTGATGCGCTCTGGAAAAAAAGAGTGTGTTGTTAATCAATGGCATCCTCAAACTCTCCACATCACTGATGATCCAGAGAAGAATCACCGTCTTGATTGGATCGGTCTCGGCAAGCATTAGCTCGATTACTCACACTTAATAGGCCCAACGAAGACAGAGCAAGAAAGCTAATACATGACGAGTGCAGGACGTTTGGCAGGCCTTATGCTCATCTATGAATGTTTCTCAATTGATTGACTTTATAGGTAAGAACGGCGCACTTCAGCAGCACAAAAAGGAGCGTTAGGAGTAACTAACTGAGAGTTATGATCTGTAAAGACCACTTCACTGCCTAGACCTAGAGTTTCTCCTTTCTGAACACACACACACACATCTCCTGTGGCTCCTCGGCTAATTGATTGCCTCATGTTAATTGAAGGCAGGCCTGAGTGGATTCTGTTAATGGAGGGTGAATCGTGTTGGCCTGACAATAAATTGCAGACCTGCTCCAAAGTGATCGGGGAGAAGAGGCCATGGCATTGACGGAGGGTTGAGCGTGTGTCTGGAAATCGTTTATTTGAGCAGCGAGAGATATTTCTGCTCCTTGAATTTCAGAAATGAGATTGATGGAGAGGTGACCATATAAATAATAAGTGTTAATATGGTTTAGGAAACAGAGGTAACACTTTATTTTGATGGTCCAGTTGAGTATTAGTAGACTGTCTGCTTAATATCTGCTGATACTGCTCCTTCAACAGACATTTAACTGACTATAAGAAACTTTGCATGTACATGTCAACTTGCATTAATCCTAACCCCAACCCATAACCTAACAGTCTACTCATAATCTAATGAGAATTAGTTGGCATATAGATGCAATGTAACTTAATTTCAACAAACGGACCATCAAAATAAAGTGTGAGCAAAAAAAACATGAAGGGATAGTTATTTTACTCATCCTCATAAGGAATACTTATTTCCCTCATCCTCAAGTACTGTTCCAAATCATTGACATTCATAGTCGGAAATTATAATAAAAAAAACAATACTATGGAAGTCAATGGCTACCAGTTTACAACATTCTTCAAACTGTCTTATTTTGTGTACATCAGAAGAAACTCAAACAGGTTTGGAACAAGTAAAGAGTGAAGGGTACTTTTAATTATTGGGTGCACTTTAAGAGACCATTTGAGTGTTTTCCCTCAAATAATAATAAACAATTGGTTGTGTCTTGTCTAAAAGGGAATATATGAGCTACAAAACCTTCATTAGTTCAATTATTATCATCATTATTAGTTTACTGGATAAATAAACTTTCCACTGGTGTATGGTTTGTTAGGATGGACTATTAAACTATTCTTAAAGTATTTATAGTAGACAATAGAACTCTTAGAAAATCTGAAATCTGTTCAACCGCATCAAAATGCTGAAAAAAATGCCTTTAAAATAGTCTAAATGAATAAAAGGAAATTTATAAGATAATATACTTAATATTATACATACTATTCACTCAAAATAAATGTTTTGTATACTACTTGTTCAAACAACTTATTTAAAATGAGCTGAATCAACACAATTCTTGAGTTTTTAAGAGATTAACTTAATTGTTTTATGTTCAATCCACTTAGATTTGCAAAAAAAGTTAACTCAATCAATTTGTGTTGGCACAACATGTAGAAATTGTGTGGAACTCTGCATATTTTACAGTGTTCTGATGATTTGTATTGATATTTTCATCCATACAATGTATTTTTGAATATTGCCTATGCTATATGTACTGCATATATATACACCTGTGTGTGACATAAGACTGGTTTCAACTGGATATCAATTTCTGAAATAGTGTGTCTGCTCTTGAAATACCTGAAATGAGATTGATGGAGAGGTGTCCATATAAAGGAGGAGTGTGAATGCACTCGGATATATTCCATTACAGAAGCCATAGAATCTGGCTTAAAAAAAAGCTGGCGCTCTGTAATCTGGATCGATGTCTGTCTCTCTTATGTCCGGCACTGCTGCTCAGCAGCCTATTTGCATTTATCCGAGGTAATTGCCGGCATTAATCACACCCGAGTTTACAAAACGTCCTCAGCCATGAACTGATTATGGTAATCTCTGTGCATTTCAAGCCCCCCAAATCTGCCTTCAGCCACCAATTCTCTCAGACGACTTGAGCGACTTCAATCGGAATCGGAATTCAAAGCCGGAATTAGCGGGTGTAATGGTGTGTTGTTGAGCGAGGAGGGCTAAAACTGAACATCCCAGGCTAGTGCCGCACCGCGGAGCCTCTTCTGGGACCGTATTGATGTAAAACATGTCACAATTACCTGGCTGCGTGGCCACCCCTGCCGCGAATACTAACAGGGGCCGCTGTCAGGAAGCCATCACAACAGGGTCACAGGTTTCTGGGACCGCTTTTCATCTCCTTCACTCACTCCCCCCGCCAGCTCTAAAATGTCACCGCCGTCCTTTCCGAGACCGGACCCGTTTTTCGCCCCATGAATTATTCAGCGGAAGAACCGGGGGCTTGTCCGGGTCAGCGGCTATCAAAAGAGCCTCAGCTCTGAAAAGCAAAAGGCCTCTGTTTTGCCTGTGTTCGGTCTAAATCGAGCCTGAATAATAACAGCAATCTTTGAAGATTGATTAAACTTGCTTCATCGCTTCATTGATGCTGAGGAGCAGGCAATTTTTTTTCACCTCAAAGTGGTGTTAAATTTCTGCTGCTATTTTCGTTATTGGTGTTGTGCTGTCTAAAATGAATGGAAACATGTCTCAAAACATGGGATTATCTGTTTTGTTTTTTGCTAGTTTTGGCCAAAATAGTCTAAAATGTAAATGTTTTATTGTAAATTAGAGTAGATTACAGAACAAAACAAAGATTATATTTTAACCAAATATATTAACATCCAGAGAAACTTTTAAGGGTCAACATTTTTCTTTTATGGCAAAAATCAATAGACAGTTGGGTAAAGATTACGGTCCATGAAGATATTTAGTAAATTTATCACTGGAAATATATCAAAACTTCATTTTAATTACTACTGTGCATAGCTAATTACTTAGTTTTAATAAAATTTTTTTTGAACACTCAATATCCAGATTTCAGCCCTCATTAGCATAAACAGCCCTGAGTGAGAAGCAGTCGGCCGTCATTAGAATTTTCAAGGCGTAACCTTGACTCTTTTACATGGCCCTGCCTCCGTCTCAGTGTGAGCTGAAGAAAACAGCAGAAATTTAACACCTTAATTAGTCTATCGAAATGTGTATATATTCCTATATGCTATATGTGATTGAACTCAACCACTGGCAGAGCTGTGATAAAACAAAACGCTATTGGCTGTTATTTTTAAAGGGGGAGGGGCTACTCTACGTTCAGGTCAAATTATGTCACACATCGAACAAAAACGCAAAGCACTTCACACTGCCTTTATGATTTATTTTAGTTTATATGAGGGGTGGCCAAAGTTTTTTGTACGAAGGGCCAAAAACCAAACATCATTGAGAATCATGGGCCCAAGATAAATATACCAAACTATTTTACATTAAAGTTGTCATGAGTAATTTCCTAATTTAGCTAAGAATATTTTAGAATAAATAGAAAACATCTTTTTGACTCATTTTAACTAATGCAGTATAACTTTTTTTAGTTATAACAAGGTCCATACGGAATCTGAGCAAAACATAATGTCAGCGACTAAGGGGCATTATAAATGTCAAGTTTTAGGGTGCACAAATAAACATCGTAGTCTCCATGGACTGCTTTCTTCTCTCTTTTGTCATTATTAGTATTTCACAGAGATGGCGTTAATCCCATTTTGAATCTGCCGTTTTTGTTTCCCTCTCCTTACAAACCATAAATCAATGAGAATCTTATTTATTCATATTTAAGATTTGTACATGGATTGATGGTTTTGTGGTCCACACACACAAACTGTACATACACAGGTTCATCTATGAAAAGCAAAAGGCCTCTGGTTTGCATGTCTAAATCGAGCCTGAATAATAGTAGCCATCTTTGAAGATTGATTAAACTTGCTTCATCGCTTCATTGACACCGCAGGGCAGTCAACGTTTTTTTTTTTCCTTCTCTTAAAGTGGTGTTAAATTTCTGCTGTTTTCTTCAGCTCACACTGAGACGGAGGCAGGGCCATGTAAAAGAGTCACGGGTGGGTTGAAGCAATCTCCAAATTTAACGAAAGCCCCCTTCCTTCACCCTTCAGTTTTTCCGAGATGGATTTTTTGCTGTTGGTTCCGCTTCTACTTGCAGTCAAATGGTTGTTATGAAAAATCAAACTTCATATCCCCCCTTTTTTTCTCTGAGTGCAGTCATTCAAGACATTAGACAGGCTTGCAAATGCAAGAAAATGGTTTTGGGAAATGGCATTGCTGGAAAAATGACTTTTCCGCCAACACAATAGATCTCAACTTCCACCCTTCAGTGAAACTCGGCGTTCAATTCCCCCTCAGGGAACAAAGACCAGCTATCGGATTTGAAGCCATGGTTTTTTTATAAATATATTTGTTTCTTGTTTAGTGTCGAATGTTATTGTTTCTCATGAAACTGTGTTAGTTTTTCATTGCAATTTTGGCACAGTGTCATCCACACAACAGCAGAAATAATATTTCTATTGAACAGTACAATGTATTTTAATGCAGTCAATGCATGTAAAGTTCCAGTGAAATTAAAATATTGTCATCACAATAGTGAAATCACAATATTGTTAAAATAAAATAGTCATCATGAGGATTTCTATACACCCGTAGGCGACAAAACAATCACACAATTTGCATTAAGAAGGTCTAAGCGTCCAAATCTTGTAGTGTCACTTCCACCTAAATGGATAATCAATTTTTTGACGTGACATCATCAGTGTTGCATAAGTTACTTTAAGAAAGTAATAGATTACAAATTACTGACTACTCCTGGAAACTTGGAATCTGATTGCATTACTAATTACTTCATGTAAAAAGTAATCAAATTACTAATTACTTTACATTGACGTTACTTTTAAAGCACATCAAATATACCTATAAATATACTAAATAAACTGCAGCTCTTGCAGTAATTTAATATACACTGAAAAACAGGATCACAGCAGCTTGACATCTTCTAAAGGCTTAAAGAGTTCACCCAAAACTTAAAATTCTCTCATCATTCACTTGTTCCTAACCGATTTGTCTTTTATTTTATTTTATTATTTATAAAAGAAGGACATGAAGAAAACTGGATATCTATAACCATTAACATCCATAGTATGCAAAAGCACTGCAGTGTTTGGGTGTTCTGTGTTTGTCTGTGGTAATTAGTCTACCGAAATTTGTATATATTCCTATATGCTATATGTGATTGAACTCAACCACTGGCAGAGCTGTGATAAAACAAAACGCTATTGGCTGTTATTTTTAAAGGGGGAGGGGCTACTCTACGTTCAGGTCAAATTATGTCACGCATCTAACAAAAACGCAAAGCACTTCACACTGCCTTTATGATTTATTTTAGTTTATATCAGGGGTGGCCAAAGTTTTTTGTACGAAGGGCCAAAAACCAAACATCATTGAGAACCATGGGCCGAAGATAAATATACCAAACTATTTTACATTAAAGTTGTCATGAGTAATTTCCTAATTTAGCTAAGAATATTTTAGAATAAATAGAAAACATCATTTTGACTCATTTTAACTAATGCAGTATAACTTTTGTTAGTTATAACAAGGTCCATACGGAATCTGCGCGCGCAGAATTCTGCAGATTTTTAGCCCATCATTGATTCTGTTTATTTACTTGTGTAAATGTGTGTAAACTTATATTTATTTAGTTTTTTAATTAATTTCAGTAATATTATTGACAAATATTAAAATGTTCATGTGATTTATTTACAATACAGTTTGTAAAGTAATATTTTCTGTTTCAGTTGACATTTAGTAGGAGATATTACATGAGACACTTGCTTTGTTTACAAAATAAAGTGGATCTAATTGGATTTGCATTGTAAACATACGTATTACTTTTTATTTGATATGTGAAGTTTTTAATTATGATTCTCCCAAAATCATTCCACATTAATCCGCAGATTTTTAACAAAATTCTGCGCAGAAATAGCAAAACATGTCCGCAGATTCTGTATGGCCCTAGTTATAACTTATTGCAATGAAACATAGACAATCACATTTATAACAGAGTGGAGTTCAATGCTGAATACACTAGCGGAATCTGCCTTTGCTTTGATTTGCTCACCAAAGTCTCTGCATTGTCCTCTTATTGTCAGATGAAAGTATGTACATTTTAAACTAAATTACAGCTTTTAAAGCAAAACATTTAATTCCAGTTAGTCATTTTTGTTGCTTAATAATGAAACAAACAAATAAAACGTTACATACAATTTTAAATGACAATCTCTAAATCATCCCCATCATTCTCCCATCTTCTCAGATGGCATGGCGGGCCAAACCAAAGGTGACCATGGGTCAACTTTGGCATTTCTAGTTTATGTAGACCATTATAACATAAACATTTCCTGCTTGTTATCAAACTATTTCATAACTGTAACAAGAGGCAATCATTTCTCAATGTTAAAACAGCTTTCATAACATTAGTTATCACAATGTGGCTCTTTTAAGATTCTCAGAAGCTATAGAAATTAAAAATGTAAAACAGGAAATACGTTGGGACCATTGTTTTTGTTTACATCCCCTCGAAATGGTCAATAATCAAATTAAGCTAAAAATGTGACAATAAGTTTTTTTTTTTTACGCTGATACTTCTATGTCGAAAGTTCATCTTGATTCTCCGGGTCTCATCCTGACACTGATTTCTGCCTTCAAACACACGACTTAAAAAAGCTGAACCTTCTTCCTTCAAATCGTTCTCTATCCTGACGAAGGCGTAGAGATGAAGAGATAGATGGAGAGCGAGACGTTTGCCACTCATCCGCATCACGCTCTTTCATGTTTCCGTCAGACACCAAAGCATCTGAAGCGGAAGAAACGCAAGTCGGTTTTCAGACAGTTCCGGCACACAACTGATTGAAGCTTTAGAAATTCTGCTGACTGACTTCAGAAAAAAACCTTCAGAAAATAAGACAGTTTTCTCAGTATGATTTTGCAATATGTTAATATGTTTTTTGCTGTAAGAAATTGGTGCATGAATTATAAATGACAACATATTCGCAATAGGCTTTTTATTAATGTTTATATATTTTAGGATGACTTTGTTAATAGTTAACTAACTACTAAACTTAAAGGGATAGTTGACTCATAAATATACATTTTCCTCATTATTTACTCTTGCTCATGTGGTTTTAAACCTTAATGAGTTTTTTCTTCTGTTGAACACAAATTAAGATATTTTGAAGAATGCTGGCTGTTGGCACCCATTGACGTCCATAGTAGGAAAAAAAATACTATGGCAGTCAGTGGGTACCATTACATGCATTGTTCAAAATAACAAAATAACTCAAATATGTTTTGAACCAGTAAAAGTTAAGTATTTGATTACAGAAATACAAGTTTTGGGTGAACTATCCCTTTTATAAATCAGCATAACCTTCACATGCACCAGTATTTTAATTAATCTGTAATGTATGGAGCTACGTGCACTGTACAAGTTATTTTGTGTGCTAAAAATATATTTTCTACATAAATTGTGTGGCTAATATAACTCCATATCTGAGCCAGTAGTTTAATTAATCAATAGGGCTGTTATGTAAGGAGCTATATTTGTGACACAATTCTGTGCACAACAGATCATGTTTGAGCACACACTTTGAAAAACGTGCACTGTACAAGTCATTCTGTGTACTAAAAAATCATATTTTGTGCACAATATTATGTCGCAAATATAACTCCATACATAACCTGCACCAGTAGTTTAATTAATCTATAGGGCTGTTATATATGGAGATAAATTTGTGACATAATTATGTGAGCAATAGATCATGTTTGAGCACACACTTTGTAAAATATGCACTGTACAAGTCATTTTGTGTGCTAAAAACATATTTTGTGCACAAAATTGTGTCGCATATGTAATTCCATACATAACCTTCACATGCACCAGTATTTGAATTAATCTATAGGGCTGTTGTATATGGAGTTAAATTTGTGACATAATTCTGTGCACAAAAGATCAGGTTTTGAGCACACACTTTGAAAAAACAAGTCATTTTGCGCGCTGAAAACATATTTTGTACACAATATTGTCTCACAAATATACCTCCATACATAACAGCCCTATAGATTAATTAAGGTTATACTGTCACAAATTTAACTCCATAGTTATGCAGATTTACTGTTTTGGCACCATTTCATACAAATAATATCATGATGATCATTGCATTTGTCTTAACAAATGTGTCACTTCAACAATAAGCTACACACACATTGCTTTTTTCTGATTTTTGTCAGTCTAAAGTGCTTGTCAATACCAGTGTTGCCAGATATCGCTATAAAAAAACAAAAGTAATCTAAGTTAAAATCTTGTTTTTTATAAATACAAAACAGAATTACTTACTACAAACGTCATATTCACACTGTATTAAATATAACAAAGCATTATTTCTACAGATAAAACATCTGGCATCTTATCATCCACACACATTTTCTCCCCCCACCAAAATTAGAAAGGACATCCGAGCATGTAACTGATGAAGATATGAGAGACTGAATATGAAGGGCAAAGGTCAGGCTGTGACCCACGTTGTCAGATTGCTTCCAGGTCACTCAAAGGCCAGAATGATTTAATGACATTGTAAATGGTCTGTTTCAGCATCAAAAAAAGAGGCCGTTGGGGTCACGTTCAGCACAGCGATGTTAGAATAAGACTAATTTGCGAGAACGCTGAGAAACAAGCTCACAATTGTTCTGACTTGCTTTTCTGAAGGTCCGAGCTGCGCAGTGGGACAGATAAGAGACAAGAGACACAAACACACATTAATGGGAGGAATTGTGTGCAAGCGGTGGGCAAACGGGCTGCTCTGCTTCCCCAGGGTAATGAATCTCCATTGCCGGACTGCAGGCCGCTGTAAAACCCAATTAGTGTCAGTGTGTTATCAGTTCCTCGCAGATATCCAGATAACCCTCAACACGGGCCAGCAGAGCGCGAACTGAGCGTTTTCTGCAGACACAGCGACACTGATAAAAGCAGCCGGCGCTCCACCTCTGACTCCTCATTTCTGAACATCTCCTTTTCTACAGTGAAGTGGAGCTCTTCTCCATTCATCAGCCACCGCTCCAATCTCACTGAAACTGCATCATCAAGCCTGTAGACACATTTTTCTGAGATATAAATGACAAATTATTTCAAAATCACGCCACTGAGCTCATAAGGGTGAAGCAATTAATACATATATTGTGTTGCCAGATCTAGTTATTACACGCATTGCTGTAAGGATGCTATTATTATTACGTTTAACATTTTACAATATTTTATATTAATTTTATATTAATATTTAACACATTTTTTATAGTTTGTATAATTTAAATTTTGTCCGTTGATTTTTTTTCTAATGATTAAAGTAAAAATCTATGTTTAAAGTTTAATTAACAAGGTGTATAATGTATTATATAATATATAAATAATGTATATATATATATATATATATGAGCAGTATAACACAAGTAGCAGTGCGATAGGCTGAGTGCTGTAGTGTCCCACCAGTGACAGCACTTCTACCTGTGTGATATTGCGTTTATACAACAGTTAGACGGCATAATCGTGTATATAAAAAAGAAAATCAAACAAAGAGAGTCTGAAAATAATTTTGTATGAGGAGCTACTTTCATTTCACATCTGCAGCTGACGGTTAGAACAGCAGAAACTGTTGCTATTTGACCAACGTCACTTTAGAGCTTGTATTTGAATGATTCTCTAGTGTAATGTCTAAAGTGATCACAAAGCAGGTGATTTTGCAGACATTTTTAGATTATAAGGCTGAGCGGCATGAAATGCCATCAGTCTACAGACATTTTCCAGTATTTCTCTGTTGCAATCAGGAGATCACAATAATTAACCTCGAAAAAGCCAAAGCAAACACTACCAGATTACTATGGTATAAATACAGCATTACGCTGAGTTTTTCTCCTCTAAGGGCTTATTATGCTGTCTCTGTCACCATCTTATGGCGGAACGTCAACCGTCTTTGGTCTGCTCAATAACAGGCTAATGGCCGCCGACGCACTGTCTCTCAGAAATTATGAATATTTAAAATATACCCAATCTTTATAAATGAACTGCATAGTTGCAATCTAAACAACTACATTCTCACCTAAAAAAAGCCTCAAAAGTTCAATATGTTGTCCAACAGCTGCAGTATTTGTCAAACTGTAGTGAGTTTTTTGATCTGCTTTCACTGAATGTGAGCGGAGTAATACACAAGTGGGAAAAGGCTGTAGGAGGGCTGTTATTGCAGAATATTGCACAGCTAACAGCCAATTAGATTGGAGAACCAGACAGAACTGTTGGACTATATATATTATTATTAGAACATTATTTATTTATTTATTTATTTATTTATTTATTTAATTTCCAATATTAATTATAATTATTGAATATTAAATAATTACAATGTTATTTCAATTTGAAATCATATTCAAGTATTATTTTATGTTCATATTTGCAGTCAGTTTTATTTTTATAATAAGATATGTAGAGAAATAAATAAATATAAATTTATAAAAAAATAAATAAAAAAGAAAATTCTATATACATTTTTTTCAAACTGTACCTAAAACAATATAATATGTAGATGTATTGTTTTATATATTATTAATATGTGCTGAAATAATTAATTATAAGGATTTTTAAACATATTTGAAAGCAAGTTATTTTGTTATTAAATATTATGTGCAGTAATTTAATTGTTCATCATTCATTCATTTTCTTTTCGGCTCAGTCCGTTTAATAATCTGGGGCCGCCACAGCGGAATGAACCGCCAACTTATCCAGCACATGTTTTATGCAGCAGATACTCTTCCAGCTGCAACCCATCTATGGGAAACAATCATACACACTCATTCACACTCATACACTACGGACAATTTAGCCCACACCTGTACTGCATGTTTTTGGACTGTGGGGGAAACCGGAGCACCCGGAGGAAGCCCACGCGAATGCAGGGAGAACATGCAAACTCCACACAGAAATGCCAACCGACCCAGCCGAGGTTCGAACCAGTGACCTTCTTGCTGTGAGGCGACAGCACTACCTACTGCGCCACTGCGTCGCCTAGTAATTTAATATCAAATGTAAACATAAACTGCGAGACTGAACTTTTCACATTAACCACAGACGGCTTCTTCGATTTTTCCTCAGCCCATCTCCTCCTCTTATCAGCGGACGCTCCACTCAATCTGTCAGCCGCAGTCATGGAGGTCATTACGCTGGAAGAGAATGAGACCATGATGAAAAGTAATGATGCTAAATAACAGACCCTCGTCAGCAGATAACGAGAGAGACGCTCCTCTATAACCTCTACAGCTCAACTTTTGTCATTCTCTCTTCAAAGACGTTTACTGTCCAAATCAGAAAACACACACACACATGCACACACTCGTCATCAGATTTCAGACTCGAGAGGTAGTTTGGCATTATTGGATTATCACTAACAGTGGGTAGATTAGTATTGATGTGCAGTTTTTTTTTTCTTCAGTAGATGATGTTAATAGTGTTCTATAGGAGCTCACTAACTGAATTGCATCAGCCATTTAATTAGAAGGGATGAGAATCCAGCGGATGAATTCAGAAACGCTCTGGTGACTCGGCTGAAAATGTGCTGATCTGTCAGATTGATATGGTGGAATTGCTTTGATAGTTCCATCTCAAGCTGTATTAGTGAAATGAGATGGGATAAAATAGCATGAAAAAGCATTATATCTGTTTTTCATCACAGTTTAATCTCGCGTTTGAATAAATCACATAGTCTGATCCACAGTTTAGCTTATGCTGGTCAAGATTTGCTTACTTAGGCAGTCATGTGCTTTAAAGTGACTTTAAGACTGTATGTTTTGGGGGTTTTGTGCCATTCTGTTGTTGTTGTTTTTATATATATATATATATATATATATATATATATATATATATATATATATATATATATATATATATATATATATATATATATATATATTAAGTGTCCTTACTTCTATGTACTTACATCAAAAATAAATACAATGTACTTACTGTGTTCATAATGTATTTGAGAACACATTTGTGGTGCTCTTGAGTTGGGATAGGGGTAGGGTTATGGACAGGTTTGGTGGTATGGGTAGGTTTAAGGGTGGGTTAAGGTGTAAGGGATGGTCAACAGTATATTTACAAATGTATATACAGATGTAATTATTCATTCATTTATTTTCTTTTTGGCTTAGTCCCTTTATTAATCCGGGGTCGCCACAGCGGAATGAACCGCCAACTTATCCAGCACATGTTTTACGCAGCGGATGCCCTTCCAGCTGCAACCCATCTCTGGGAAACATCCACACACACACACTCATTCACACTCATACACTATGGACAATTTAGCCTACCCAATTCACCTGTGCCGCATGTCTTTGGACTGTGGGGGAAACCGGAGCACCCGGAGGAAACCCACGCGACGCAGGGAGAACATGCAAACTTCACACAGAAACGCCAACTGACTCAGCCGAGCCAACCTTCTTGCTGTGAGGTGACAGCACTACCTACTGCGCCACTGCTTCACCTCAGATGTAATTGCATACAGGTATTTAATCAAGCATAAGTACACAGTAAATACATGTATTTACACAATAAGTACATTGTAACGAATTACTCATTTTGGTGTAAGTACAGAGTAGTTAGGGACACTTAATATAAAGTTGGACCGATAAGTTAAATACTGTAGCAGTTTGAATGTACAAAAATAGTCATATTTATTATAATAACTAAAAAGTATAAAAATCTACTACTACTGAATCCGTTCGAATCCCTCATCTACAAATTGCACAGAAATATACAACTGCCTTGTAATGTGTGTTGCCAGATTGAGGTAAAAAATGTTTTGAGATTTGAATATTTCGTCAATTGTGTGAGGTGATGAGCTTCATATAAGATCTGGCAACTTGACAAACATGGTCAAAAAGGGATTTTTCATCACTAGATTGGGCCATACAAATTACAAGAGTTTCTAGGGAGAAATAACAAATAGGGAGATGCTCAGAATACTTTTTTGTGAAATATAAAATACATTGCTCTGGTTACAAATTGTTGCATGTTTCAGATGACAAATCCACTAGAGGGCACTGTTTACATTTATGCGAATCTGAAATACTTTACTTAGGGTATGTTTGGTTGTGTGTTTCAGTGAGCTACTGAGCAAACTGACAGCATCAGTTGTCCATATGGAAATAGATTGGTGATGGAAATGTTAAGTTGTTTTGTGGTATGTAATTGGTGTTTTCACTAAAATATAGGCTAAAGCATGTATTTCCATATGAGTTTGTGCTGACTTTATTACATACCTTTTTTTAACAACCTGCCATCACAATTCAGTGTTTATTTAATGCTCATTGTTTTGTGTTTATTTAGCACTGGCATGAAATTATTTTGTCGTCACAGACATTAAAGTGACACATTTAGGTCATTTTTTTAATGACAGAACAACAACTGTGCCTGAAACTCATTTTACTTCTACATTACCATGCATTTCAAGGAGGAAGATCAGCAGATTTTGTCCATCTGTAGTTGACTGAGTCATGGACAAATTAGTTTTTTGCAAGACAGGCTGAATAGAAATACATGCCTCAGCCTACATTTGTTTGTGAAACTGCAAAAACGTTCTTCAACGTACCTCTGACTGCAGTTTATTGGTAAAATTAGCACTAGAGGGCAGTATGATGCAATATCTGTTGTTCATTTTCACAATAATGATTTTTTTCAGGGACATGTTATTGCCAAATAAAGTGGAACATAGCCTTTTGCATTTGCAGCAATGTTAATTAATGTACCGTCCCTACCAAATAAACAACTAAAATAAATAAATTGTTTTCTGGTAGTTCTGTGCACAACACCAAATAAATACCACTAGACAGCTTTGATTTGTAATCTAATGCATTATTCTTACTATCTATCTTCGTATGGACAAATTTTCTACCATGGTCAGTTTATACGGTGTTGTACTTGTAATGAAGAGCACTTGGCTTCAAGAAAAAAAGATAATTTTGATGCAAAATCAAGGTAAATCTATGTGTTTGCAGTGAACTTTTCTCTTAAAATTGCTTCTGAAAACACTATTGGTTGGGTTTAGGTCAGTGGTTTGCTAGTTGATCTGTACAACAAGCCCCGTCTTCTCATGGTCGTGTACAAGTAGGACGTGTATCTGAAACACACCCTATTTGACTTATTTCAGATTCTGAGAAATGTAGACAGCGCCATCTAGTGGATTTGTCATCAGAAACATGCACTATTGGATGGGTTTAGGTCAGTGATTTGCTAGTCAAACTGTATAACAAGACCCACGTTCTCATGTTCGTGTACAAGAAGGATGTGTATCTAAAACATACACTAATTAGCTCATTTCAGATTGGGAGAAATGTAGACAGCGCCCTCTAGTGAATTTTTCATCAGAGATAGGCAGCAAAACACACCCAGAGCACTGTATTTTACAAAAGTGCCATTTATTCCTAATGGGCCTGGGTTGTATCTATCATGAGCAAAGCTATGCAATGAAGTCTTTCACCGAGATGAACGCTTGCAAGTTTGTGGAGCGTCACTGCATTTGCATGACAATATAAGTGGTTCTACCGCCAGGCACACACATTTGGGCTCCGTAGGAGGGCCGATTGAGAGCGAAACACTGAATCAGACCATTCTGTCAGATCTGACTGATGGCTCTCCCTAAAACATGTTTTGGAACAAGATCGGCAGCTCGACACACAAAGAGCGGCGTCGCTCTGAAAGCGTCAGAAGATCTGTTCCCACTGCATTGCGGCATCAAGCCAATTACGGCCCAGACAAACACAATTACCACCCGCTGCCTGTGATGCAATTAACGGCAAGAGCATCGTACAAACGAGTCGGTGTGGCGTGGAAAGGGTCAGATGAGTCTTTGTGTCATCATACGTGTTTATTTCGGCATTGTGGAGCAGTACAGAAAGCAGTCTGAGTCCGTTTTAGGGTTGAGAGAAACCATTGCGGGCAGAAAGAAACATCTGTTAAGAAGGCACCAGGTGTGTTTTGAACTGCAGGTGTGTGTGTGTGAGGTACAGGTTTATTTAAGCTCTTCTGACAAACACTCTTTTGGATGTGGCGCAAAAACAAGAGATGAGGCTCTGTCACTGCTGGAACAATGATCCTCTGTTTTTCTTCCAACATTATGAGTGTGTGTGTACGATCGTGCAAGTGTTTGTGTTTGTTTGTATGTGTGTGTGTGTGTGTGTGTTTGTTTGTTTGTTTGTTTGTTTGTTTGTTTGTGTGTTTATGTATGAATGTTTGTGTATGTGTGTGTATGTTTGTTTGTGTGATTGTGCTTGTTTGTTTGTTTGTGTGTGTGTGTGTGTGTGTGTTGGTTTTGTTTGTTTGTTTGTTTCTTTTGTGTGCATGTGTGTTCATTTGTTTTGTGTGTATTTGTGTATGTATGTGTATGTTTGTTTGTGTTTGTGTGTGTTTATGCTTGTTGGTTTGTTTGTGTATATATTAGTTTTTTTATTTGTTTGTTTGCTTGCTTGTTTGTTTTATTTGTATGTGTGTGTGTATTTGTTGTTTGTGTATTTGTGTGTGTATGTTTGTTTGTGTGTTTGTTTGTGCTCATTTGTTTTTTTCTTGTTTTGTGTTTGTGTGTGTTGGTTTTGTTTGTTTGTTTGTTTTTGTGTAAATGTTTGTTTGTTTTTGTGTAAGTTTATGTTTGTTTGTGTGTGTGTGTGTGTGTGTGTGTGTGTGTGTGTGTGTGTGTGTGTGTGTGTGTGTGTGTGTGTGTGTGTGTGTGTGTGTGTGTGCGTGCGTGCGTGCGTGTGTGTGTGTGTGTGTGTGTTTGTGTGTGTGTGTGTTGCTTGTGCTTGTTTTTTGTGAATGTATGTTTGTTTGTTTGTTTGTTTGTTTGTTTGTTTGTTTTTGTGTGTGCATGTGTGTTCATTTGTTCGTGAGTGCGTGTATGAGTGTGTGTGTGTTTGTTTTATTTGCATGTGTTTGTGTGTATGTTTGTTTGTTTGTTTGTTTGTTTGTTTGTTTGTTTTTTGTTTGTTTGTTTGTTTGTTTGTTTTTGTGTGCACATGTTTTCATTTGTTTGTTTGTGTGTGTGTGTTGGTTTGCTTAGCTTGTTTGTTTGATTTGGTTGTATATGTGTGTATGTTTGTGTGTGCATGTTTGTTTGTTTGTTTGTTTGTTTGTTTGTTTGTTTGTTTGTTTGTTTGTTTGTTTGTTTGCTTGTTAGTCTTTGTGTGAGCATACATGTGTGTGTGTGCATAGTATTTCTCACACTGTGGGACCAAATGGCCCCACAAGTATAGCAATAACAGTCATTTTGGACCTTGTAGGGGTATTTTTTTGTTCCCATGAAGAAAAAGGCTCATAAATCACACAGAATTATTTTCAAAACATACAGTATAAACATAAATGTACATTTATAAAAAGCATGATGTCTATAGGAAGTCTCCATAAAGATAGTTGTACAAGTGCATGTGTCTGTGTGTTTGTGTGTGCGTGCGTGCGTGCGTGTGTGTGTGTTGTGTGTGTTTGATGAGCTGTGCCTAATGTTGAAAAGATGCTGAGTTAGCAAACGAACCAGTGGATTTATTTCAAGTGTTTAGCTGTAAAGGGTTTAGCGAGCGCGCTGTCTGTTTTCTTTCTCTCTTTTAGTTTGCTTCATTTGAGCTGAAGGTCCATTAATCTCGTCCTCAGATGCAACACACGCATGCAGCTCAACCACAAATGACTGCGGAAAGACGCTCAGAATGTTCACATTTCCTCATCTGACTGACTTTTTTCAGGAGCGCGTGCACACACACTAGTTTCTTCCCATCTGCTTGCTCGTGGCACAGGCTGCTGTAAAGGTCATCAGCATATCCAGTGTAATTTTCACTCTTCCTCTTCTGTTAAGATCCATAAAGCCATCAATAAATCATTTTTAACGTCAGTGTGAGAGCTGAGTGCTGACATAGATTTAACACCAGACCCCTGTTAGCTTTCTCTCTTTCTCCCTTCCTTGCTCTCACTCTTTCTCTGTGTGTGTGTGTGTGTGTGTGTGTGTGTGTGTGTGTGTGTGTGTGTGTGTGTGTGTGTGTGTGTGTGTGTGTGTGTGTGTGTGTGTGTGTGTGTGTGTGTGTGTGTGTGTGTGTGCGTGTGTGTGTGTGTGTGTGTGTGTGTGTGTGTGAGAGAGAGAGAGAGAGAGAGAGAGAGAGAGTCCGGCCGACCAGTGCAATGATTATTTCTTTAATATGAATATGGATGTGGCAGGCTTGAAGAAGAAAAAGGCATAGTTGATTGATGGTTTAAACGATCAATGGATGGATGGATGGATGGATGGATAGACTATATGTAAATATAGACGGACAGATGGATACAGACAGACAGACAGACAAATAAGTGACAGATGGACAGACAGACAAACAAATGAACAGATGGACAGACATGACAGACAAACAATTGGACAGACAGACAGACAAACAGATGGACAGACAGACAAATGGACAGATGGGCGGACAGACAGACAAACAAATGAACAGACAGACAGACAAACAAACAAATGGACAGACAGACAGACAAACAAATGGACAGATGGACAGACGGACAGACAAACAATTGAACAGACAGACAAATGGACAGACAGATGGACAGACATACAGACAAACAATTGAGCAGACAGACAGACAGACAAACACATGAGCAGACAGACAGACAGACAAACAAATGGGCAGATGGACAGACAGACAGACAGATGGGCGGACAGGCAGACGAACAAATGAACAGACAGACAGACAAACAAACAAATGGACAGATGGACAGACAGACAGATGGACTGACAGACAAACAAATGGACAGATGGATAGACAGACAGATGGACGGACAGACAGACAAACAAGTAGACAGATGGACAGACAGACAAACGGACAGACAGACAGACAGACAGTCAGACAGACAGACAGACAGACAGACAAAAAAATGGACAGATGGATAAACAGACAGATGGACAGACAGACAGATAAACAATTGAACAGACGGACAGATAGATGGACAGAAAGGCAGACAAACAAATGGACAGACAGACAGAAAAACAATTGAACAGACAGACAAATGGATAGATGGACAGACAGATGGACAGACAGACAGACAAACAAATGGACAGACAGACAGACAGACAGACAGATGTACAGACAGACAGACAAACAATTGAACAGACAGACAAACAAATGGACAGACGGACAGACAGACAGACAGACAGATGTACAGACAGACAGACAAACAATTGAACAGACAGACAAACAAATGGACAGACGGACAGACAGACAGACAGACAGACAGACAGACAGACAGACAGACAGACAGACAGACAGATGTACGTACAGACAGACAAACAATTGAACAGACAGACAAACAAATGAGCAGACAGACAGATGGACAGATGGACAGACAGACAGACAGACACATGGACAGATGAATAAACATGGTCAGACAGGCAGGCAGACAAACAGACGGACAGACAGACAGACAGACAGACAGACAGACAGACAGACAGACAGACAGACAGACATATGGATACAGACAGAGAAATGGACGAACAGACAGAAAGACAGACAGACATATGGATACAGACAGAGAAATGGACGAACAGACAGAAAGACAGACAGGTGGACAGACAGACAGACAGACAGATGGATACAGACAGAGAAATTGACGAACAAACAGACAGACAGACAGATGCTAATACAAAACTTCTGACTAAAATTCAAGCTAGTCCACATGGGATTTGGGAGCTCATTCCACCATCTAGGAACAGTAAATGAAACGATTCCGGAAAGTGATTTCGAGCCTCTCTGTGATGGTTCCATCAGGTGGCGCTCACAAAACAATGGCTTTTGGATGCGTGTAGACTTGACAGGCAGACAGACAGATAAAATGACAGATAGACAAAAAGTACAGATAGATAAAAGCAATAAATATATAGACAGAGAAACAGTCACAGATAGATAGAAACACAAAGGGCATGTATAGTGCCATTGTGCATAGTCAGAAACACTCTCTCATACCCACACACACACTCAGAGGCTCAGCGCTGGTTCATTACTGCAGCGTCTCCAGCAGAGAGTTTAATTAAACGAGGGACACAGTTGATATGAGACACCTTTTCACAAACCACCATCCAGTTCAATTAACTGCAGCAAAGCATTAAAGGAGAAGACTGCAATCAGCGCAAACGACACAGATTCCCTTTCAGCCCCATTGTGTCTGTGCGTGTGGACATGCGGTTTGCACAGAAGCGAATCCTGTGTAATGCTCGACTGATCGCCAGCTTTAGGCCTCCTCGCAGAGCTCCGCCATGGGGCTCATGCTGCTTTTATAAGGTCAGACTGCAATATCAAGAACAGAAACGTCTCTTAATTGGATTTAACATAAAAAACCACTGCATAAATGTTCGTTAACATTTTGTTTGCATAAATGCATAATTTATTTTAATAGGTATTTAATGAAAAATGCTTAAAGGGACAGTTCACCCAAAAAATGAAAATTCTGTGATCATTTACTCACCCCTGCCTAAATCAAACCAGTTTGAGTTTTTTAGGTGAAGTATCCCTTTAATGATGAGCTCATGAGAGATATTTGTATCTTACAGTATGCAGATGTCTCCTGCCGTGACTGTACTGAAATGTTGTTTTGGTGTGGACGTGTTTTCACATTGCAGCTGTCTTCTGTCACACCCTGCAGAGCTTGCATCACAGCGCATCACTTCTGCATCAATGAACCCTACCAAAACACAACACATGAAAACTAGCCAAACATGACGCATATATACTCACATTTAATAGGTCATATTGTAATTTTAGTTATTCGTTTACTTTCTGTAACATTCTTGCAACTCGTGCTATTGGTTGACCTGTTAATTGATTAACAGATATAAGTGTGCACTTTTAAAGGAGACCTATTATGCCCCCATTTTACAAGGTGTAAAATAAGTCTCTAGAGTGCGTATGTGAATTTTCAGCTCAAAATACCTTGCAAATATTATAACTATGAATATTATAACTCTTTGAAACTGCCCTTTTTAGGCTTTCATCCTAATTGTGCAATTTTGGTGACTGTCACTTTAAATTCAACTGAGATTGGGCTCTTTTCAAAGGAGGGAGGAGCTACACTCACCTATGTGTCAGCATAGTGTCAGATTCAAAAACAGACTGTTTTCCCACAACTGTGTTTAAACCCCTTATAGACCATTTTGAGGGATGTAAACAAAAACAATAGGCCCAATATATTTCCAGTTTTATATTTTTAATTTCTATAGCTCCTGAGAATCCAAAAGGAGCCACTTATTGATAAATAATGTTATGACGGATGTTTGTACATTAAGTTATGATTGAATTGCCTCTTGTTACAGTTATGAAATATTTGATAACTAGCAGGAAATATTCATGGGCCAGTGGCATGACCATATTTAGTTGGTCTATAAAAGTGATTTTAGCATAATAGATCATCCCCTTTAATGTTTTGATGTTCCCAGGAAGCTTTTTTTTTGGAGATAAACTTTATGGTTAACCCATAAATACATGAATATTTTAATGATCATTATTAAGTACATAAATATTTAGTAATCAAAATGTGTATGTCTAAACTATTTTTATAATTATAAAATTATTATAATCTTTTATTATTAACTTGGATTAAGTTGGAACACATGGTTTTTATTTTCGTAGTCATCAGATATGTTTACGCCTTTTGAATTATCGCTTAAAAATTGCTTAATTAAAACACCAAGATGTGCATATATTTTGAAAATATGCATATGTATCATATGCACACAACCAATGTTATTCGTATGAATTTGTACGATCTCATTTGTACAATTTAGTATGATTTACTCATCCCCCAATGATGGTCATGTTTAGGGGGGTTGGCCTCTTTTTAAAAATAGTACATTTTTGTATTTCGAATGGGTACAAATTAGCCACTAAATTGACAAAACGTAAAATAGCTACGTTTCCTTGTGAGATCAGGCTAGCACAACTGAGTTGGATAAATAAAACCTACCCTAACTAATGTTTTTCAGATTCGCCAAAAAGTAGACAGTGCCCTCTAGTGGATTTGTCATCTGAAAAATGTATCTTGAATTTCGCAGAATTGTAGGCTGAGGCATGTATTTTTAATGAGCCTGAGCTGGTTTAAAGGTTTAAAAGCTCGTTTATCTTTACATAAAAGCTTTACATATAAACTTCTTTAACCGTCTGGGGTCTGAGGGTGTTTTGGAAGTCTGGAGAAGTGATGTGCCCTGACATTTGTTCTTTTTTAGATGCTTATAAGCATATAAGTGGCTATTTATTATATATAATAAGTCTAATACCACTGTAAACAGCACAAACTGGGCTACAATAATACGTTAGCAACATTTATGTACAAGATTGTATGGCTGACAGACAGATCGAGTAAAAAAAACTGAGTTAGATAAACAAAACCTACTCGAACTAATGTTTTTCAGATTTGCCAAAAGTTAAGACAGCGCCCACTAGTGGATTTGTCATCTGAAAAATGGATTTTACATTTTGCAGAAATGTAGGCAGAGCTGATTTAAAATTGTTTTGACATCAAAACCTTACATATAATCGTCTTTAAGGGGAAAAAAAAGTTGAGTTAATGTCCAGTTTCAGCTCATGCAGGCAAAGAGAAAATCCGAAAGAGCTGTGCTAAAATTACCCCTGGCCCTCAAAGACACGTGTTCACATAGTAATAAATTGACCACAGCTCTCCGATTCTACGAAAGAGTTCCTCAAGGGCGCTCGTGACGTTTCCACGACTTGACAAACTAATTAAAGAGCAGGAGAAAAGCGAAAGAGCAGAGGGAATCTCAGGAAAGCCACACAAAAGACCAAACGGAAAGTTCAGCACCTTCATCAAGAGACCCAGATCTTTGATATCTATGGAATTAGGGAGCAGCCTTCATTTTTATTAATCTTTCTCTCCTTCTCGCTTCTTTGAAAGTCTCTGTGAATGCGAACGCATGTGGAAATAGTAGATGAGCTTGGGAGGAGAGCAAGGCTTTTGGCTTTTGATCAGGCGTTCGCTCTAGCAGGTTTTCTCACTGCACCGCTGAGGCTTCAAAACGCAGCAGTCGTTCATTACGGTGGATCAGGATCGCCGTACGGATGCTGGAACTTTCTTTGGAGCACGTGGGTGGTTTTTGAAGTGGCTGAAAATCTGCGGTGTGTGTGAATCATGCTGTTCCCTCCTGGAAAACCAGCTTAGACCAGTATGAGTTTTTATGTTGGTCTAGGCTGGTTTATGCTGATTAGTGCTGGTTAAGCAAGCTTGACTCGCCAGTAAAGCATGTTCTTTTCTTGGATTATTTGCACTTAATCCTGTTTTATTTATTTATTTTGTTTCTAATGTGTATGTAGAACACAATAGAGATGTTTTGCAAAATGCTGACACGTTTTTTTACACAATGAATTTTAGTGAAAAACTGAAACATTATTTTATGGCATGAAATATAAATATGAATTTGTTTTCATGCCTTAATAAATGAATAGTTAAAAAAAAAGAATATTTACTTTTTAGTACAAATTGAGAAGTATTTTGATTTACATTGTAATATTTATTTTTATAAGTAAAAGAAAAGAATATTCGTATTCGCTATATGATTTATATTATTAGTTAATTTACTGTTTTAATTATTTTGTTCATAAATATCTTGTCTTGGTTTTTTGTTTTGTTTTGTTTTGTTTTGTTTTGTTTTGTTTTGTTTTGTTTTGTTTTGTTTTGTTTTGTTTTGTTTTGTTTTGTTTTGTTTTGTTTTGTTTTGTTTTGTTTTGTTTTGTTTTATTTTGTTTTGTTTTGTTTTGTTTTAAATCGAAGATGGAACTTAATGATTTGCATATTTTTTAGAATTGAATTTAATGTTACAAAATTGAGTCGTTTTTAAATTAAATTAAATTAAATTAAATTAAATTAAATTAAATTAAATTAAATTAAATTAAATTAAATTAAATTAAATTAAATTAAATTAAATTAAATTAAAGAGCTGGTGTTTAAAAATAAAAATAATGTATACTTTGTCTTCCTCTCCAAAATAAAAAAAATAAAATAAAATAAAATAAAATAAATAAACAATTCAATTCAATTCAATTTACTTCAATAAAAATAAAAAGGGCTGGTCTTTAAAAAATAAAGTCTACTTTGTCTTTGTCTCCAAAATAAAAATAAATAAATAAAATGAACAAAATAAAATAAAATAAATAAAATAATAATAATAATAATAATAAATTATACAATTAAATTAAATTAAATTAAAGTGCTGGTCTAAGTAAAAAGTCCAAAATAAAAACAATAAATAAAATACAGTAAAAAGTCCAAAGAAAAAATTAAATGAAATAATCAAAATTAAATTAAATTAAATTAAATTAAATTAAATTAAATTAAATTAAATTAAATTAAATTAAATTAAATTAAATTAAATTAAATTAAATTGCTGGTCTTTAAAAAATAAAGTCAACTTTGTCTTTGTCTCTAGAGACAGAAAACAAGGAAACCAGATGTTGAATGCATTTTAAAACTCATCCAGCAATAATTAAAGATGGTAATTTTATGACACTTGTGCTTTCAATCTTTGAATTCCCATCAGCCAGGCTTGTCATATCACACATGAATTACCATGGTATGAGAGTATCACTTCTACACAGAAACATGGACACATTCAGCATCTCTTATCAACCCAGAAGTGCCTCCTTAAATGATTTTTGAGCTGGAAATTGCCTTTTGTTATGACTGGTGTTTAATTATCAAGTCGCAGTGAAAATTAGCCACCTAGCGTCTGTGTGTATTATGCAAATGCATGCTGTTTTCAGTCCCAATTAAGTGATTAGAAAGTCGTCTTTCGCTGTTTTTTAATGCCATCCTCTCTCCTTCTCTCCATCTTCCTCGTTTTGTCTTTGCTTTTCAGCAATATCACAGTAATGAAGCTATTACTTTGAGTGAATTTTAATGAGTTTTCAGCTAACATTTTAATGAGCTATACATTACCATAAAGCCCGGGATTAGGCTAAATTGAATTTGGGAAGTGCGCGTAGAGGACAGAGCGATGAGCACGGAGGTTCATTAAGAGTTAATTATATTGTTTGTGATGAGCTTGTGTTCCGGAGCCAAGGGTCCAGTCGGAGGCGTTAGCATGGGGCGGAAGTCATTAGCAGGTTGGCTAGCGACAGTCTTGTTAGCCTGACGGCGGATGTGCGGCTTTTGAAGGTGTGAGATGTTTGCTCGCCAGTACACACACCTCTATTTGACCTTCTGGTGCTGTGAAATGAAGCTGATTATAATTGCTGCATTGTAAGGCTAAAGTTGTGCTGTTTTTACATGTGTAGTGAGAGCAGTGTGGTGACATTTGGATGATAACTTTACTAGCAATACTTTTATGGACGTTGATTAGCAAAATCACAATGGTTCAGTGTTAATTAATGTTAGCTTAGGTGTGTTAAATAACATTTAACATAAAAAATGTTATGTTTTGCTGTTTTTACTTGTGTAGGGAGAGCAGTGTGGTGACATTTTGATGATAACTTCACTAGCAATAATTTTTAAGGACATTGATTTGCAAAATTACAACTGTTCAGTGTTAGTTAATGTTAGCTCAAGTGTGTCAAATAATAGTTAACATAACATATGCTAAAGTTTTTGCTGTCTTTACATGTGTAGTGAGAGCAGTGTGGTGACATTTTGATGATAACTTTACTAGCAATACTTTTATGGACGTTGATTAGCAGAATTACAACTGTTCAGAGTTAGTTCATGTTAGCTCAATATGTGTTAAATAGTATTTAATATAAAATATGCTGAAGTTTTGCTGTGTTTACGAGTGTTGTAAGGCCAATGTGGTGAATTTTAATGCTAGCTTTACTAGCAATACTTTTAATGACATTGATTTGCAAAATTACAACAGTTCAGTGTTTGTTTATTAAAAATGTTAAACTTTTGGTTTTATTTATGTACTTACAAATGTATTTACAGTTTTATTAGCAAAAAGATGACAATTCCCATTTAGATTTTTGACAGTAAATGTGTATTAAGACAATGTAACACTTTAATGGAAATAAATAAATATATATAATAATAATTTCCCCTAACCCTACCCAATCATACTAAAATGTATGAATGAGATTGTACAAACTATTGCAATTTAACCACTAAATCAAAAAGTTACAAATTGTCGTCAGACTGCGTTGAATTATTAAGAGGTTTCATTTTTGTGATGTAAATGTAATTTATAGTCAACCACATTGCCGACAATACTCAATTTACTGATTATATTGCTGATTAATATTAGTTAATATTACCGATACTACTCAGAAAAATCCTCTGAGTAAAATTAACTCAGTTCAGAGAGCATTTGGTTCCGCTTTAAATAAGGTCAAACAGGTTGGTAATAAGTAAAGC
This sequence comes from Danio aesculapii, assembly GCF_903798145.1. Lineage (NCBI taxonomy): Eukaryota > Metazoa > Chordata > Actinopteri > Cypriniformes > Danionidae > Danio > Danio aesculapii. Next base: position 9,946,592 of record NC_079449.1, on the reverse strand, counting down.
TGCTGTTTGTGGAGTTGCTTAATTATCATCTGCTGAGATTTTGAGAGATTCAATGTATTATATTTTAGCTGATTTCATCTAAGGCTATGACTGTAAGCTGCGGTCACACTGGGCTTTTCCTCCCATAGACTTCCATTCATACGCACGCGAATGCGTCAGACCGGAAACACAGGGTCATGCTTTAAGTTTCGCAGTTTACTGTGGTGCAAAGTTCAAGCTTGGTGAACTCTGACCTGCGAAATCGCATCACTTGACTGCGTGAGACCAATCGAGGATCAAAACAGGACCTCTCTGGACAGAAATTTAAAACATGGAGCAAATCGCTGGCTTTTTTTTAATGTCTAATCATCTTGTTTAATCCTGCCCCTTTTCGCACCGCACAACAGAATTTCGCACACACAAAGCCCAGTGTGACCGCAGCTTAAGACAGTTGTAGTTTTGTTTCTCTTCTGTGTTTGTTTATCAAGAGCAGGTGTTCATCATCAGTGCTCAATCATCACCTAATTAATCCTTTGTCTTATTAACTTGAGTAACTTTTACTTAATTTAGAGAAGGACCAAATACTATCTAAACTGCGGAAATTTTACTGTGTATATTTTGCTGTGTATATTTATATTACCTAATTCCACCCACACACCACACCACATCTCTGTAAAGCATAAAAAAAAATATCATTTTAATTTCATATTTCACAATGAATGAGAGTTTTTAATCCATGTTTGATGTATGAAACAACAGTATGAAATTGTTGAAATGTAAAAATAAAGGATTACACCTTAAAAACCCACAAATTTACCTTGGACCAAATGTCCCCACAAGTATAGCAATACCAGAATATAGTAGTGTGTGTGCACATGTGTGTGCGTGTTTGTCTGTGTGTATGTGTGTTTGTCTGTGCAAATACAGTACCTTGCTTTCCTTACACTGTTAGTAACCAAATGTCCCCACAATTATAGCAATACCAGTCCGTTTTGACCTTGTGGGGACATTTATTTTGGTCCGCATGGGGAAAACAGCTCCTAAATCACACAGATTGAAAATGTAAAAGGGTAGATTGTTTCCTTTGAGAGTTTGTTAATAGAATATACAATCTGTACAATATAATAATCCTTGATGTCTATGGGAAGTTCTCATAAAGATAGCTGTACAAGTTAATGTATGTATGAGTGTGTGTTTTGGAGAACTTTATCTGCAGTGTAAGCTTTACTAGCTTTACTGGGGTTTATAAGAGTCACTGAGGCCAGAACTGAAACACCTTTCAAACAAACAGCATATTTTTCTTATCCACTGTGGACTAGGACATATTTTTGCATTACTCACACACATATAGGCATGTATACGCTCAGAGCCACGGGCAGCGAGGAAGAAAAAAGTGTTATTATTTCTAAAAGTGACATATTTTTTGCAGTTTGGTGCGAAAGCGCAGTGATTGTGGTGAACACTTTTGAGAGGCACTCGAATGAAATGCTATCACTGCTTATAGCGAGCTGGAAAACACTCGTCTGTGCGCGATAGATCAGTGTGTTGTTGTTTTTGTGGTAAAGTGTGATATTTGCTCCGGGCCGCTTTTCTGCTGTAATCCCACTGCGCTCTGACCTTTGCTGCCTCAGATGCAGACACAAACTACCAGCACTGTGGTGCATGATGGGTAAAAAACAAACACAGTGATGTGTACATATTACCATATTATACCCTCAATAGGTCTGTATGTGCACTGTAAAAATGCAG
>NC_079449.1:9874864-9939864 GCF_903798145.1 Danio aesculapii | reverse complement strand
TCAAAATTATTAGCCCCCCTGAATTATTATCCCCCCTGTTTAATTTTTCCCCCAATATCTGTTTAACTGCGAGAATTTTTTTTTTCAACACATTTCTAAACTTAATAGTTTTCATAACTCATTTCTAATAACTGATTTCTTTTATCTTTGCCATGATGATGCAAAATAATATTTTACTAGATATTTTCAAGACACTTCTATACAGCTTAAAGTGACATTTAAAGGCTTAACTAGGTTAATTAGGTTAACTAGGCAGGTTAGAGTAATTAAGCGAATTAAAAGCTGCTTTTATTCTAGCCGAGATAAAACAATAATTCTGACATCAACTGTACATACATACTGTTCATACATAATTCTTGCTGTCTGGCTACAGTAGGAGTATAAGACTTCATCCAGTGTTCATCCAATTTTTGTGCTGGAAATATATATGCAAATTAGCACCTGTTCAATGAAGCCAGGCCTTATTTGCATATTTAAACATACAACCTTGTAATATAAAAAAAGTTTTTAATTCTTAATGTAATCAATCAGCAGGTACGGTGATAAATACTAGTTAATTTTCCCCCAGTTTCCCACTGCAGTGTGTTTCCTCTCTGACAGGTGTCTCTGTTGAACATCCGAGCACTGCTGGAGCGTGTTGCTGCTTTAGAGGACTTAATGAAATGACATCTGTTTCAGCAACAAAGGAACATTTATTTGTGCCACAGGGGGATTGCAAGCATGAGTTCATTTGCCAAGGCTTGAGGAATGAGCTAATCTTCTTTTTTCTCTCTGCTTGTGTCTGTTTCAGTGTTACGGGATGATTTCCGGCAGAACCCTACAGATGTGGTGGTGGCCGCTGGAGAGCCAGCCATCCTGGAGTGTGTCCCTCCTCGAGGACACCCGGAGCCCACCACCTACTGGAAGAAAGACAAAGTCCGAATCGATGAGAAGGATGACAGGATCAAGGTGAAAACTCGAGAGAGCAGGAAGATTTATTTTATTTTATTTTATTTTATTTTATTTTATTTTATTTTATTTTATTTTATTTTATTTTATTTTATTTTATTTCAATTATTTTTTTATTTTAGGTTATTCAGTTTTATTTTTAATTTTATAAAAAAAATAAATATATATATATATATATTATTTGTAATTTAATTACATTTTTATTTTTATTTTATTATTTTTTGTTTTAGGTTATTTATTTTTTATTTGTAATTTAATTACATTATTTTATTTAATTTAATTTTATTTTAAATTTTATTTGAATTTTGTAACTTTATTTTTAATTTAATTTTGTATTTTTTTACTTTAGGTTATTTCTTTTTTATTTGTAATTTCATTTAATTTATTTTATGTTTATTTTTCAATTAATTGTAATTTAATTCAATTTTTTATTTTATTTTTTTATTTTAGGTTATTTGTTTTTTATTTGTAATTTCATTTCATTTTTATATTTTATTTTGAATTTTATTTGAATTTTGTAATTTGATTTTTAATTTCATTTTATCATTTTTTACTTTAGGTTATTTCTTTTTTATTTGTAATTTCATACAATTTTTATATTTTATTTTGAATTTTATTTGAATTTTGTAATTTAATTTTTAATTTAATTTTATAATTTTTTACTTTAGGTTATTTCTTTTTTATTTGTAATTTCCTTAATTTTTTTGTTTTTATTTTTTATTTTATGTTTGTTTTTTATTATTTGTAATTTAATTACATTTTTTATTTTATTAGTTTTTATTTTAGGTTATTCATTTTTTATTTTTTATTTCATTTCATTTTTATTTTTATTTTTATTATTTGTAATTTAACTTAATATTTTTTTTATTTTGAAGTAAAAAATTTTTAATTGATTGAAATTTGTTTTATTTTATTATTTTTTCTCTTTGTAATTTAATTTAAGATTTTACTTTGTTTTATTTTAGCAAAAATCTAAAACTTTTTTTATCTTTTTGAAATAGTTTTCAAGGATTTACATATTTACTTAAGAATTTACTTATTTACTAGTTTACTTATTATGTTTATTTTACAGATGTTTTAAGGTTTTTTTTTTTGTTTCATCTAGTTTTTCAAATGTATTTTACTTAGTTTTATTTAGATTTACTTTCTGTTTTTTATTTATTGTGTTTTTATTTGCTTATGTTATGCAATGTTTTTGCTCTGTTTGTTGTAGTCTAAATATTTACAGTCGCAGTGAAGTAATAATAATAATTGCCCTGTAAAGTTTCCAGCTGATTACAAAGATGTTTAGTTTCAGACTCAATATGTTTTGTTCTCAGATGTTTTGTTTCAGACTGAATATTTCTAAACAAAGAGAGCTTTATTCAGGGTGTGGTGTAGCGGTAATGATCTGTCCTTGAATCTAGAACATTACGGCTTCAAAACCAGCAATAGGTGAATCATAAACCACATCTATTTTGCCCTTGAGCAAGACACCTAATCTCAGGTAGCTCCACTGAGAGTGTTGCGGTATCTTATCTAATGAAGTGTCATAGAAGCTGTAAAGTTTCATTGTTTTTTCCTCTTTTAGATCCGTGGAGGGAAGCTGATGATCTCCAACACCAGGAAAAGCGACGCTGGCATGTACATTTGTGTGGGCACCAACATGGTTGGCGAAAGAGACAGCGAAACAGCCCAGGTCACTGTGTTCGGTGCGTTCATGGCCACTGACTATCTAACTCATGAATGAATGAATGAATGAATGAATGAATACAAAATACAACAGAAACATACAAAAAAAAATTCTTAGAAAATCATCTCAGCTAGTAATTGACTTTTCTGTAACTGACACTTTCCATGGTGAGAGAATGTGCATAATTTCTTTGTTTTATTTAGTTTTTAGTTTTCCAATGTTTTTTTTTTTTTGGATTTATGTTGTTTTTTTATTTTAGTAATGCTGTTTTGTTTTGTTTTGTTTTCTGCAAGCTTATATGATTTATGATGTTTTTATTATTTATTTGTTTGTCTTTTACGTTTGCTCATGTTTTTTTGAGGGGTTTGTTTTGTGTGTGTGTTACGTTTAGTTTTTATTAGTTTGTTTTTTTACTTCTTCGGAGTACAAAATGTACACTTGTACTTTAAAGTCCAAAAATTGGTCCTTAGGGTACAACTTTGCACCCAAAATGAGTTCCAAATCACAGTTCAGTACTTCCCGAAAATCCTAAAAATAAAACTTTTCCAGAAAATGTTGAGCATCATACTTGACACTTCTGCAAACAAGCAAGAAGTTTTATATATATATATATATATATATATATATATATATATATATATATATATATATATTTTTTTTTTTTTTTATATATATATATATATATATATATATATATATATATATATATATATATATATATATATATATATATATATATATATATATATATATATATATTATTTGCCGCTTTCTTTTACAAAAGTTTGTGACTGGATTTATTTTATTTTTATTTTAGTAATGCTGTTTTGTTTTTTTCTTCTTTTTTAACATTGTTTCTGTTTGGGTTCATTGTTCTATTTCCTAGTTCTTTTGTTTTGTTTGTTTCTTTGTTTTGACACTTTGTTTTTTAACTAGATTGATTTAATTTTACTTGTGCTGTTTGTTTTATTTCCATTTTTTGCATTGTATTTGTTTTTTATTGTTCTGTTGGTCAGTGATGTTTTTGTTTTGTTCATTTTGTTTGTCTTTTACTTTTGTCCATGTTTCTGTTTGTTTGTTTGTTTGTTTGTTTGTTTGTTTGTTTGTTTGTTTGTTTGTTTGTTTAGTTTTAAAAGTTTTTATTATTTTTTTTTTTTTGACTACGGTCAGAAAAAAGGTACCATGGAGGTACAATTTTGTACTTAGAAGTACAAAACCTATAACTGTACTTTAAGGTCCATAGCTGGTCCTTAGGGTACAACTTTGTACCCAAAATGAGTTATCATAAACTCTAAAACCCTAAACCCCAGTCACGACCTTGTATTTTCAAAAGTACAGTTTCGTACTTTCTTGGTTTTTATGTTTATTTAGTTTTTAGTTCAGTTATGATGTTTGTTTAGATTGTTTTGCAGAAGTTTTCTATATATTGCTTTATTTAAATCAGTTTTCTCTTTTAGTCACCATGTTTTACTTTTTTTTTTGTTATTTGTCTATCCTTTTGTTTACACTGTCCTTAGTTCAGTCACTGACACTGTAGTGTTGCCCAAATCTTCATTCAGTACGTCCTGAACCTGATTCCTTGCCATAAAAAAATAAAACTATTCACTCACTCCCAGAAAATGCTTAACATCTCAGCTCAAAATTGACGCTTCTGTAAACAAGCAAGTTCCAACGATCCCCATTAATTTTTCCATGGTGAGAGAATGTGTCATGTCTAATTCCCCTATTATGCTTGTGTCTTCATGTCAGTCGTAAAACATGCCGAGACAAAAAAAAAAAGTATCGCTCACTCTCTTACGTAACATCACAAGAGCTTCTGTACACCATTTGTGACTAATGTTGAGTCATTGAGGTTTCTTATGTCCTTCTTTCCAGAGAGGCCCACGTTCCTGCGACGTCCCATTAACCAGGTGGTTCTGGAGGAGGAGGCGGTGGAATTTCGCTGTCAGGTGCAGGGAGACCCGCAGCCGTCCATCCGCTGGAAAAAAGACGACATTGACATCCCCCGCGGGAGGTGAGACCGAGACACGCTGACAGACATGTCTGCCAATCTCAAACATATACAGTCAGAATTATGAGCGCTCCTGAATTATTAGCCCCCTGTATATTTTTATCCCCAGTTTCTGTTTAATGGAAAGAAGATTTTTTCAAACACATTTCTAAATATAATAGCTGATAACTGATTTCTTTTGTTTTTGCAATGATTACAGTGCATAATATTTTGCTAGATATTTGTAAATGTAAAACTGCTTTTATTCTAGCCAAAATAAAACAAATAAGACTTTCTCCAGAAGAAAAAATATTATAGAAAATACTGTGAAAATTTCCTTGCTCTGGTTAACATCATTTGGGAAATATTCGATAAAGAAAAAAGGCATCTGTGATGTACGTAGGCGTAGAGCTCCACGCTGGGGCCCGTTTTCAGAGCTCTGTCGTGAGGCCCCCTGCTGAGAGTAGAAGCCAGAGCTGCGCCGTGGGCCTCAGTGCTTTGGATTCTTTAGCTCCGTGCTGAGGCCCTCGGGTAAAGACAGGTGTACCCGGTGCAGGTGAGGATCTGGCAACACAAAAGAGAAGTTATGCAGCCTCGGGCCTCTTCGTTCAGACTGCGATAGTGAGATAAAGAGAGCGAGAGGGAGAGGATGAGAACACTTTTGACAAAGATCATCCTGCAGGGGATACAGAAAAAGATTTAGTCATGGACCAGATACAGTGTGTCAAAAGCAATAAATCTAGAATCGAATTCATACGGAAACATTAGATGAAATGTGGAATGGTACTATTACTGTGTGAGGAGGCTTAGTTTGTCAAGTGGTTAATATTTCCCTTACAAAAAAGCTATGATTTTATATTATTAATAATATTTATTATTGTACACTACTAATAAAATAGTAAAATATTAAAAAACTTCCACTTAAATATTAAAATATATATTTAAGTATTGCAACTTTTATTCAGCAGGATGCTTTAAATTGATACAAATCTAGAGATTTATGTTAGCAAAAAATAAATAAATAAATAAATAAATAATAATAATGATAATAATGATAATAATAATCACAATAAAATTAATAATAATAGTAATAACAATAATAATTATAATGATAATAATAATATCAAATAAAAATAATATTAATAGTAATAATAATACTAATGATATTAATAATAATGGTGACAATAATATTAATAACAACAACAACAACAACAACAATAATAATAATAATAATAATAATAATAATAATAATAATAATAATAATAGTAGTAGTAGTAGTAGTAATAATAACAATAAAAGTAATAATAATAATAATAATAATAATAATAATAATAATAATAATAATAATAATAATAATAATAATAATAACAACATGAATAATAATAACATTTATAATAATAATAATAATAATAATAATAATAATAACATTAATAATATTAAAATCCTGATTTCTATAGCTTTAAGCTGCACAATTGTTGTCCAAATTGATAATAATGTTTCTTCAGCAACAAATCTGCATATCAGATCATTTACTTATTAAATCTTCCTCATTTCTAATCATTTAATGTGTCAAATTTAGAAAAATAGCCATTTTTTAAATAATAATAATGTTTCAGAATGATTCCCACTGATTGCTAACACACATAACTGAAATTGTTCACTATACTATTCACATGACTCAGCCCCTGGTGTATGTGTCTGTGCTGCTTTTAAAGTCCATGTAATCAGTTCTGAACAGCTTCAGCTGTGTGTGTTAGCAATCAGTGGGAAACCAGAACAGGTGTGAGTGTATGGTCCATGACTGGATCTTGTGGTCCATATACCGGCAGATTTGTAGTTCTATGCGATCGGTGATTGTGTCACAAATCTATGTAGAGTAAATGTTAGCATGTATGTGAAATATTATCATATTCATACACTATACTAATACAGAGTACTTCATTTAACACATTTACGTCATACAGCACAGTATGTTATGCTTTTTTTCAAATACCCTGCTAAATGTTCACAAAAGCATGGTATAACCATGGCCATATTGTACCATATATAAAAGCACAGCAAAACCTTTGAGTTTCTTATTTGAAGAAATATTCAAATTCAAAGTTTATTTGTCACATACAGAGTCATAATTATGCAGTGAAATGCTCGTCACCTTAAAAATAATAACAAAAATAATAATAATAACAACAAGAAGAATCTAAATTTGGAGAAACAGAAGTTATGCAATAGAAAATAAAAGCAAATATAAACGAATTACAGACTTTTGATATAGAGTATGTGGTGCAAGTATAAACATATAAAAGATCTATCTGTACAAACACAAACAAAGATGTGTTTCTAACAAGAGACTTGGTGCATAAGAGAGAAGGGATTGCATCCTATAGGTGGTTAAAAACCCTAAGAGTCAAGTATTAAAATAAATGTTCATCAGTAAGAGTAAAAACAGCCTTGTCTATTGAGACAGTGCCAAAACACGTGTGTGTGTCCTCAGACTGCAGATAAGGATGCGAGCAGCGGCTGTGTTTGTGAGTGCTATCATGTCTTGTTTGTTTGTTTGCGTCTGTGATTTGGTACGGGTCACCGGCCCGCATGCTCTCACAAGCAACCCAGACAAAATAAACCCCTGCGCCTCTGTGTACTTTTCCCACATTCTCCATATCTGTACAGCTTTCAGACTTAGTCCTGTTCAACCATTCTAAAAGGACAGTTTATTATTGGGACTTTACATAGATTTACATAACATCTGTGCACATTTTTTCTTTGTGTTTTTAGAAAGTCAGACAATTAATTAATCCTTACATAATCTACTATAGTACACACTGTAAAGTAGCAGTTTTCCATATTTTATGATTCATGCTTTTATTTTTCATGCTTATATATGCTTTTTTAATTCCATTATGGGACTTTATTCTTCCTACAACTTTTAACTTTGAAAAGTTCTAAAAAGTGACTTTTATTAACATTTTTAATAGTTTAAAGTGATATATCATCTGGGTTGGTGTTGTGTATTACGCTACAAAACCCTTGTAATAAACTGCCAGTGTATGTTATTTTACAGACCTGTTTCTCTATATATATATTTTTTTTTTACTTATTTCAAACAACAAAAATGTCAATAAAAGTCAATTTGTTAAACTGTAAGTAAATTTTTCAACATAAAAAAAGTCGACAGAGCAGAGATCAACATCAAATAAGTCAATTCACAACCGTTAATAAACGGAAAGCACATAATATGGAAACTGTTAATTAACAGATATACCCAGGGTATACACTTTATACCCTGGTTATGCTATGAATAATTTCAGGATTGACTGTATATATATATATATATATATATATATATATATATATATATATATATATATATATATATATATATATATATATATATATATATATATATATATATATATATGTATATATATATACAGTTGAAGTCAGAATTATTAGACCCACTGAATTATTAGCCCCCCTGTTTATTTTTTCCCCAATTTCTGTTTAACAAAGAGCAGATTTTTTTCAACACATTTCTAAACATAATACTTTTAATAAATCATCTGTAATAACTGATTTAGTTTATATTTGCCATGATGACAGCACATAATATTTTACTAGATATTTTTCAAGACACTTCTATACAGCTTAAAGTGACATTTAAAGGCTTAACTAGGTTAATTAGGTTAACTAGGCAAGTTAGGGTAATCAGGCAAGTTATTGTATAACGATGGTTTGTTATGTAGACATTCTGAAATATTGCTTAAAAGGGCTTTGATCTTAAAATTGTGTTTAAAACTGCTTTTATTCTAGCCAAAATAAAACAAAAAAGACTTTCTTCAGAAGAAAAAATATTATCAGACATACTGGGAAAATTTTCTTGCTCTGTTGAACATCATTTGAAAAATATTTGAAATATTTGAAAAAGAAAAAAATATTAAAAGGGTGGCTAATAAATCCAAAGATTTTACTTTGAAAATACAGCCAAAATGTTGCCATCCACCTACTTTATTAATTCCAAAAACTTAATAGCTGTTTATGCCAAGCCCAACAAAAAAACAAGATCAATGATTCTTATAATATGAGGACATGGCAACACTTCAAGATCATGCTTTGCGAAGCAGCCGTCAAAACACAAACAAAACACACTGTCGATGGTGGTTTAATTAATTATACCGAACCTAATCAGGATGAAAGTATGAAATCAAACTCACACAATGTTTACAGCGTGTATACATTTGAAATATGCAACCTTGGACCACAAATCCTAATGTTTTATTTTGCGCAGGTATATTTTTGTAATAACCAATAGCCAAAATCACATTTTATGGGTCAAAATAACAGGTTTTTCTTAAAAACCAAAGCCAAAAACAATCAAATATTAAGTAAAGATCATGTTTGTTGAATATTTGTTTGGAAATTTTCAGAGTAAATATATCAAAACTTTATTTTTGATTAGCAACATGCATTCCTACACACTTCAATAAAACAGCTTCTCAAATAATTCATTTTTTTAACCCTCAGATTTCGTATTTTTAAATAGTTAAATCTCTGCTAAATATTATCCAATCCTAACAAACCATACATTAATGGAAAGCTTATTTTCTCATCTTATTTATTCCAATGTCACCAAATCTCAATTTTGAAAAGGGTCCAGGGTCACATATGAAGTACTTTAATATGAGTTTGAATCAGTGTGGTTGAATTTGACCAGTTTGTTTGGTATTCATTGACATCATTCATCACAATTATATTCCATCCCTGTAGTGTCCATCTGCTTAAACATATTAAATTCATGAAGATTTATACATAATTACTTTACCATGCTCCTTTCATCAGATCACAAGTGTCATCCCGCACATTTCGGTGCAGACTTTACTTGGTTTATTAGTTTTGTAAGAAACAATTAGATTAATCTCCATTATTCAGCTGTCAGCTAAAACACACATAGTAATTAATTCAACGCGTACTACAATCAGTCTATCTGTCAGGTAATAATTCAACATGCGTCTTCTCTTTTCTTCCTGAGAAGCATATCAAGAAATTAATTAGGTTTAGAGAAAGAAACAATGACAATCTAATAATTAAATAAGTCGGAATTTCGCAGCACGTAATTACCACAAGACCCATACTAGACAAAAAAACATGTGTCTGATTTTATTTTCTTTCTATGAAGCGGCGGATTATTTTAATTTTGACATTCTGAGCCGTCGAGTCACTTGTATTATCCTCATCGCCTCTTTTGGTCCTGATTATGTAGATGTCTGAAAGAGCTCACGTTTGTGCTAGATAACAGGTTTCCAACCAGTTGACCTTCAGGTTATACAATATTTAACATTTAAATGGTGGAAAAACCCTGTCCTATAGGCCCCGGTCACAAAATCAAGATAGTGTTCCCCTTGCAACATAAAACCTCACCAAATATCCATTTTTGGAATATTTTTATTTTCATATTATATTTATCGAGGGTCCATTACAATTATTAACATAACCTATTATTATTATATTAACATTTAAATATTATAGCTTCTTTAAATTTTCTAAACCCTTTCATTCAGTCATCAATCAAGTTAAATGTTCATAATTAAATGCGCAGGTTAGTGTATACTCCATCAGCTGTTTTCGTTTCTGTCAGCGTTGTGTTTTTGACAGCTTGGCGCCATCTTGTGACTAAATGATGCGCAGGTTAGTGTATACTCCATCAGCTGATTTCGTTTCAGTGAGTGTTGTGTTTTTTACAATTTGGCGCCATCTTGTGTCTAAATGATGTGCAGGTTAATGTATACTCCATCAGCTGTTTTTGTTTCAGTCAGTGTTGTGTTTTTGACAGTTTGACGTCATCTTGTGACTAAATGATGCGCAGGTTAGTAAATACTCCATCAGTTGATTTCGTTTCAGTCAGTGTTGTGTTTTTGACAGTTTGGCGCCATCTTGTGACTAAATGATGCGAAGGTTAGTGTATACTCCATCAGTTGATTTCGTTTCAGTCAGCGTTGTGTTTTTGACAGTTTGGCGCCATCTTGTGAATGAATAATGCGCAGGTTAGTGTATACTCCATCAGCTGTTTTTGTTTCTGACAGCTTTGCGTTTTTGACTGTTTAGCGCCGTCTTGTGTCTGAGTAATTTAGAGGTTAGTGCATACTCCATCAGCTGATTTCATTTCTGTCAGCATTGCGTTTTTTACAATTTGGCGCCATCTTGTGACTAAATGATGCGCAGGTTAGTGTATACTCCATCAGCTGTTTTCGTTTTTGTCAGCGTTGCGTTTTTGACAATTTGGCACCATTTTGTGACTAAATAATGTGCAGGTTAGTGTATACGCCATCAACTGATTTTGTTTGGGTCAGCATTGCGTTTTTGAAAGTTTGACGTCATCTTGTGACTAAATGATGCGCAGGTTAGTGTATACTCCATCAGTTGATTTCGTTTCAGTCAGCATTGTGTTTTTGACAATTTGGCACCATTTTGTGACTAAATAATGTGCAGGTTAGTGTACACACCATCATCATTTTGGTTTGGTCAGCATTGCGTTTTTGACAGTTTGGCATCATCTTGTGACTAAATAATGTGCAGGTTAGTGTATACTCCATCAGCTGATTTAGTTTCTGTCAGCGTTGCTTTTTTGACTGTTAGTCGCCATCTTGTGACTAAATACTGCGCAGGTTAGTGTATACTCCATCAGCTGATTTAGTTTCTGTCAGTGTTGTGTTTTTGACAATTTGTTGCCATTTTGTGACTGAATAATGCACAGGTTAGTGTATACTCCATCAGCTGATTTCGTTTCTGTCAGCTTTGCGTTTAATTTAAGAATTATTGAACTATTACTGCTTAGAACAGTGTCTTGTGTCTATTTTTAGGTTTTGTGCAAGTAGTCATTTAATAAGTGTGATAAAGCACATCCAGGCGGTTGTTTTGCAGGAAAAATGACCTTGACGCTTCACATTGGACCACCAATAAACCTTCTGCCATAACAACCACCTGGGTGTAATTTATCCCTTTCTTATTATGCCCCAATCCGATATTTCTGGTAAAAAACCTTTGGAGAAGTAGCATCTAATCCAAACTCTCTTTTCGCTGAGTTTCAGGACGCCTGCGCTGTTCATGCAGAGATGAGATATGAACTCATTAGCTTGTCAAAGTAACACCAGGCCATTTGGCGCAGACTTTTACACCAACTCTGAGCTCCAAGTACAAATTAACAAGGAAAAGACAGTCAAAAGCTGTGTCTGCAAATGTTTACACCCCCAATCTGTCACTAATGCATGCTGCGTAATATGTGTGAGTTGTTTTGGAGGCCAATGGAGTCTTCAGCATTGCCTTTCTTCATGTGTAATTGCATTCCTCTCCTAATAGAGAACAGATCCGGCTCTGAGAGGAAGCACATATAGAGCGCTACTGTTTCTCTGTGTGTGTGTTTCTCGTTTTACCAGGCTCGTTTCATGCAATATTTAGTCTTAGTGGTTGAAGATCTGATTTGCATGTGTTTATGTTGTTTCTTTAATCTCAGTCTCTCTCTTTCTTTCAGTATTCGGTTACGTCAGACTGCGCCTCAGGCTCTGTCAGAACGATACTTGATAGTTTTGAGTGTTTAAGCTTTTGTGCTGTGTCTTTCTCCTTGAGTTTACATTGAATCAGTATCAACTTTATTCATTTAAATGTGGACTTTGTGACCTTACATGATCAAAGCATGTAATACATTTATCAATTGTGATGAAATTAGCAGTTATAAGCAAAGAAAAACACTGTTTGTATCAGTGTTATTTTCAGAAACTAATGCAGTTTTATTATTCATTTAAATTAATGGTAAGACACTTTGCAAGTACATGTCAACTTACACTAACCCTAACCCCAAGCTAACAGTCTGCTTATAATATATTGAGAATTAGTTGACATGTAGATGCAATGCAACTTAAATTCAACAAAATACGTTAAAGGGACTCTCAAAATAAAGTAATGCCGAATTTGTTTTTTGTTTTTTTAGCATTTATGTTGTGTTGTTTGTCATTTAATATTTTTTTAATGGCAAATAGATTTCTTTCAGTTATTTTTAAATTAAACTTAATGTTTATTTGATGCTTTTTTACCTAAATGTTTCTTTTTTAACTTACAAAAGTTTTTAATTACAAATTATATAAAATATATAAATTATATTTGGAATATTATGTTTAAAAATGCATAAATAATAACATGTTGTTACATATTATTCCTTTGAATACAGATTTACATTAAACATATAACGTTTATGTAACAAATGTAATATTTTTTACAAATCAAAGAAACACTGAAAAAATATTTTTGTTTTGTTTTGTTTAAATTTTATTTATTTTAATTTATTTTTACATTTTTAAATGATAAACGATATAAAAATGTAACAAATCAACGAAATACTGAGGAAATATTTTTATTTTGTTTTGTTTTGTTTTGTTTTGTTTTGTTTTTTGATTTGATTTGATTTGATTTGATTTGATTTGATTTGATTTGTTTTGATTTGTTTTGTTTTGTTTTGTTTTGTTTTGTTTTGTTTTGTTTTGTTTTGTTTTGTTTTGTTTTGTTTTGTTTTTTGATTTGATTTGATTTGATTTGATTTGATTTGATTTGATTTGATTTGATTTGATTTGATTTGATTTGATTTGTTTTGTTTTGTTTTGTTTTTTGATTTGTTTTGTTTTGTTTCGTTTTGTTTTTTGATTTGTTTTGTTTTGTTTTGTTTTTTGTTTTGTTTTGTTTTGTTTTGTTTTGTTTTGTTTTGTTTTGTTTTGTTTTGTTTTGTTTTGTTTTGTTTTGTTTTGTTTTGTTTTGTTTTGTTTTGTTTTGTTTTGTTTTGTTTTGTTTGTTTTGTTTTTTTGTTTTGTTTTGTTTTGTTTAATAACTTGAGTTTTAAGTAAAGTTTATATTTCATGAAGATATTTAGTAGCTTTCTTAATGTAAATATCAATATTAAATTAATAAGTAATATGTACTCCTACAAACTCAATTAGGTCAAGTTTAAAGGCAATTTTATCAGTATTTAGTTTTTTTTTCAACTCTTATATTCTAGATTTCCAAATAGTTATATATCTTGTATATATTGAAATAGTGGAGCAACCAAACATCAATGAAAAGCTTAATTATTCTATTTTCATATGATTCGTAAATCTCAATTTCCAAAAAAAAGACACTTACGACTTGTTTTGTGGTCCAGGGTCACAGTTTATATTGCTAAATACCATTATATTTCAGGTGCTTATTCAATTCTCCTTCTTGTTTGTTTGTTTTTACATCAAAATAAAGCAGAAGTACTGATTTGATTGCATATTGTCCTCCTCCACAACAGTGTATAAGAATAATTCTGATCTTATTGGTCGTCATGTCAGGGGGTCAGCTCGTGCCACATGGCTGGCCAGATCTGGAGTGACAGACAGCAGACAGTAGAGTGTGGTCTAGCCGTCATACAAAAAACACTACAGCACAACGCCCTCTCTCACACACACACACACTCACTCACACAGACCCACTCACATACACACTCCACAAATCCCAATTATAGCAACATACTACAAAGAAGACCATCCAGCAAAGCCTGTCAACTTTTCAACTGCACTTTCACCTCACACACACACACACATACACACACACACACACACTCAGCTCATCACCTTTGGCTGTCAGTTTCCAGGACACGCTGCTCCTGAAGCTGCCAGAGAGGTGCAGATCAATAAGGCTGGATTCTACATCTCAAATCCCTCTGTACTGTCTGACCTGGAATCGGCCTGTTTCTCTGATTAGCCCCCAGAAACGCCCACTTCTCCCTCTCATACACACACATATCACATCGGATGCCTCATAAATATTGGAAGCATCTGCGGTTCCGGTTGAAAGCTTCCTTCTCTGTAGACTGTATATGTGTGTGTGTGTCATTGTTGAATAATTAATCTTTCGCTGTCAGTAATAAAAACATATGCAGTGCTGCTATATAATGCACTTTCTCAAATATACACTCTATTTTCCCCACCTGGTGTCCTAAATCATCTCAGATATGACATATTGTCAATTTTAATATACAAGCGCGATATTTTATGTGATAATTTTAATACATATTATTCTGGCATTTATTTTATCTTTATCTAATTTGTTAACTATCTTTAGACATGTTTAAAATACTAGAGACCCAGACTTGATATATTATGGGTCAAAAACACCATTCAGCATGACACAGCCTTTATGATAGCCAGCTAGTTAACGTCAAGTAAACATCGCAGCATGTCATGAACCGCAGGGAGCTAACGTTAACTTATCTAGCGCTTACGGATAGCTCAAACTGCTGTGCTTTGTGTATTACATTATTTAGAACTTACCTTGATATGTTTCTTCAAATTCGACGGTGAATTTTTGAAGGCCATCATTTCGCAATCTTTCGGGAGGCAGAGCATGCACTTCATTCGATATTCCATATCATTCTATATAAACACTCATGGGCCAGACGGAATCTGCGGACATTTTTTACTATTTCTGCTGAGAATATTGGTAAAAATCTGTGGAATTCTGGAGAATTATTTGGGAGTATCATAACTAAAACCTTAATAGAGAGATGTCAAATTCAATTCCTGGAGGGCCGCAACCCTGCACAGTTTAGTTCCAACTCTAATTAAACACAGCTGATCAAACTAATTAAGTCTTTCAGTCTTGTTTGAAACTTACAGGTACAGCTGCGGTCACACCGGGATTTGTGTGTGCGAAATTCTGTCGTACGGCGCTGCGAAAAGGGGCGGGATTAAACAAGATTAAGCGAGCGATTGCTCCATGTTTTAAATTTCTGTCCTGAGAGGTCTTGTTTTGATCCTCGATTGGTCTCACGCAGTCAAGTGATGCGATTTCGCAGGTCAGAGTTCACCAAGCGTGAACTTTGCACCACAGCGAACTGCGAAACTTAACGTATGACCCTGCGTTTCCGGTCTGACGCATTCGCGTGCGTATGAATGGAAGTCTATGGGAGGAAAAGCCTAGTGTGACCGCAGTTTTAGTGTGTTGAAGCAGGGCTGGAACTAAACTGTGCAGGGCTGCGGCCCTCCAGGAATTGAGTTTGACATCCCTGCCTTAATATATCAAATACAAAATAATATCCTTTTAACTTGTATTAAATGTTTAAAATGCAAATCCAATTAGATCCACTTTATTTGGTAAACAAAGCAAGTCTCTCATATAATTTATCTACTAAATACAGAAAATATTACTGTACAAACTGCATTGTACATAAATCAGATAAACAATTTCATATTAGTCAATAATATTACTGAAATTAATTTAAAAACTTAATAAATATAGATATTAAACACATTTACTCAAGTAAATAAACAGAATTAATGATGAGCTAAAAATCTGCGGAAACCTATGGCAACCATGGACTCAAAATAGGGCCATGGGTCACCACGAACAGTTGAAAGTGAAGGAGTTGAAGGTGGAATTTCCAGGTTTTCCATGTCAAAAACCAACCAAAGTGCTCTCAATGCAGGCAGGCAGCACTGTCTTCTTTGATTGTCTGAATGATGACATACCAGCTTATTCAAATCTGTGACAGAGCCATATGCTGCTCTGGCATTGATAATGTGGGTTTGGAATGATTCGTAACATTTTTATAATTGTAACGAGTAACTATGCAACACATAAAAATCGAGAAGTAAAAGTATTAAACTCATCGAATTATGTACTGCAGTAAAAGTGGAAGTAGGAGAAAAAAACAGATACAGATACAGCCTTTTAGTTCTTAAGTACAGTAGTGAAGTAGTTCTACTTTGTTACTATACATCTCTGACTATATTACATAGGATGTTATAACATCAGTGCTTCCCATAGGTTTGAAATATACTTAGCCAGATTGAAACACACCTTTTACCCATGGCACATGCTACATGCAACAAAAAAAAAGGGATTTTCAACAATATTGTTATTTATTATACAGTTTTTTTCAATGGGTTGAAGTTTTCTTTCTTTCTTTTTTTAAAGATTGTTAAAATAATATAAGATATCCACTTTTTATTTTACTTTTATTCTATTGAGGAGCTATGTGCGCTCACTGACAGGTAAAATCTGCTGCTGACATTTTGTTCAGTATTGCCAAAGCGTGTTAGGCATGTATACAATATGTAATATATCAACATTATCAAATTAAAAAAAATACAGCAAATGAGAAATAAATTACATAAAGGAATAAAAACATCTATGGAATAAAAAGGAAAATGAGTTAATTGACCATTTCTAACGATGTACATATATTTTGCAGCCAGTTTAGATGTAATTTCGTCTTCTCTGAGTATAAAGAAAAGTTTATCAACAAATAATTAATTATACAATGTTTGTCTCTGTCTTGCGGCTGTGCATGCGCTGTCAGCTGCAAATCTAAGTGAAAGTACAGTAAATCAGGCTTAAAATAAAAATGACAACGGCTTAGAAAATGAAACCAAAAGCCGAATCCTGGACATTTTAGAAGAATTATAAACCCCGGACGGATGCCTCTTTAAGTCCCAAAAGGCTCTGTAGGTCTCGGCAGAGCACCTGAGGTTGTCTGTGGGTATCACTGTCAGTGCACAATGAATTATGGGATACTCTGAGTAATGAAGGATTAATCTGTTGTATTCTTTATTGCATTTAAGTGAGCGTTCAAATCAGGGCAGCATTTGTCTCAGTAAAGTGAAGCATTCTCATTTAAATTGGGAATGTGGTATCTGATTTCTGTACTCATCATGTTCACATCATGTGTTTCAGGTATGATATGAAATATGATAAAGATGACTATGTGCTGCGGATAAAGAAGGCAGCAGCCACCGATGAAGGAACCTTCACCTGTGTAGCGGAGAACCGAGTGGGAAAAATGGAGGCGTCCGCAACCCTCACCGTCAGAGGTCAGTTGAGTGTCCACATCAAAAGTGAAATCACGTTGTTTACGGTGTTATTAGCCTTATGGATTGGTTGGTTGCCATGAAAGTGTTTCATCATAAAGTTTCAAAGCGATTCGTGCAATCAGCTCGGTTGATTGCTTTTGATTGCATGATTGATTACTAATTACTTCTTTTGATTACTTGATTATAATTATTGATTGTAGAAAAACATTTTTGCACCATGTTTATAGAGAAGAACCTGAAAGAAAAATATTGTTATAATAATAATAATAATAATAATAATAATAATAATAAGTATTATTATTATTATTATTATTGTTATTGACATACTCATTATTATTATTATTATTATTATTTTTTTTTATTATTATTATTATTATTATTATTATTTTTGACATAGTATTATTATTATTATTATTATTATTATTATTATTATTATTATTATTATTATTATTATTATTATTATTGACATACTAATTATTATTATTATTATTATTATTATTATTATTATTATTATTATTATTATTATTATTATTATTATTTTTGACATATTATTTTTATTATTATTATTATTATTATTATTATTATTATTATTATTATTATTATCAATCTGGCAAACAAAACCAAATTGTATGTATTTTAGAGAAACCAGCAATGCATTTATTATAAACATATTTATTATTATTCTTAGCAGTAGTATTATTTATTAAATATTATATATTCATTGCATGTTTGATTACTAATTACTGTTTTTATTACTTAATTATCATTATTAATTGCAGAATTACATTTTTTGCACCATGTTTAAAGAGATTAAACTGAAAAAAAATTGCATTGTTTTTGTTAGAAAAAATAAATAAAATAATAATAATAATAATAATAATAATAATAATAATGATAATAATAATGATAATAATAATAATAATAATAATGATGATAATAATAATAATAATAATAATAATAATAATAATAATAATAATAATGATAATAATAATAATAATAATAATAATAATAATAATAATATATAATATAAAAAAAATTGTTATCATTAGTTTTAATCTGGCAAACAAAACCAAATTGTATGTATTTCAGAGAACCCAGCAATGCATGTATTATTGACATTATATATAATATAAAATGTAGATACTGATTTTTGCTCCATGTTTAAAGAGTTTAAACAGAAAAAAGAAAAATTATTATTGTTATTAATATTAATAATATTATTATTATTATTATTATTTGTTTTTCAGAGAACCCAGCAGTGCATTTATACTGACCTACACTACAACAAATATGATCAAAAAGACTTGTTTAATAAGTTATTCAGGTTTCAACTTATTATTTTGAAGTTATTAACAGACGTTTTAAGTCTTTTGAATCAATGTAAGTTAAAGTGACTTAATAAAGTGAAGTTAATTTGATTCAACTTAAATTGATTTAAGGCAGCAACAGTTTTTTACAGTGTGGGTCATTTGACTCTATCATAAGGTTTCTCTTTACTTGAAATCAATAGCGGTATAATGTATTTTCCTGTAGTCTCAGTCTAAAAGAGTGGGATAACCTCCTGACGGGTCTCAAATGAACTCCTGAAGTGTAATTTAGGTGGTGGTGATCTTGCCCTGAGCACCAATCCTTTTTATTATTTACACCCCCTAGAATGGAGGCCACCATCCCCCCTTCTCGACACACATAAACACACACACTATCTTCCACTTTGGCTCTCCAAGTCAAACCAGCAAAACCATTTCACAGTTTACTGATGCAGACCGACCTTAGAAAGGCCAGCTTGGGTGGGCAAGGTTAATAAAAATGTTTTATTTTTTTATTTTTTGCCATAATCTCCCTCTCTACCTCTTCTCCGTCTCCCTTCTCTTCTCACCACATTAAATCAAACTGCTTAGATGCTCTGGGAAGGGCTTTAAAACCTCACACACACAGGGGGGTGGGGGGGGGGGGTTTGGTGGCCTTCAGGAGCTGCCAGTGGGGACAGCCGTCAAATTTTCAGCTCTTTTGAAAGCAGGATTTACAAGTGGACAGAGTTCAGCCGTGAAGGGATGCAGAGTGGAGGGGTTTAATAGAGGGTTTTTTTTTTTAAGAGGGAGGGAAGGAAGGAGAGGACAGCACTATATGAGCATGGTTGCACCCTCTTTATGTCAATATGGCATCAGCCTCCTCGACAGCTCCACTACTGCATTAAATATGAACTGCTTTTTTTTGTTTGTCAGCTAGTTTCTCTTGGTCATTCCTTCAGTACTGCCTACAGTCTGTCTTGCTGAGAGCTGTGTGTATCGAGCTCATTAATGCAGGTGAAGCAGATCTCATAGCTTGAACTGTATCCCGGACGAGCCCCCATTTTTAGACAATTCTTATAAAAAGAGATGTCTGTAAGTTAAGGAGGAAAAGGAAGACTGCTAATTTGCTTTTTGGCTGTCCACATGTTCACAAAACAACAGTAAATAATATGTTATTTTGCCACCAGGTGGCGCTAGTCTTGAAAATCATTTAAATTGTTTGATTTCTTTCATTTTTTTTAAAGATTTTGGTCCACCCTAACAATGAAATAAAATGAAATACATTGCATTTCTCCTCTCCTCCTCGCATCTCTGCTCTGGAATCTGTTTCCACCAGCCAACACTGTTCTGAAATGTTGTATACAAAAACAAAACACATTGCCATTGTTCATTCTGAATTTGGTTTCTTTGTTCTTAATTATTTTCACTTTCTTCTTTGTTCGTCCTTTCTGTTTTGTCTGTCCTTTGTTCATTTTTTTGTTGTTATCGTCTTCACTCCACCATTGTTGTGTCTTCAGCTCGCCCTGTCGGTAAGTACCCATCACAGTCACTCCTCCATACTGCATGTGTGCCTTCTGTGCTCCTTCCTCCCTTCCTGCTGCACACACATATATACACAATAGGGAGGCTCAACTCTTCAACTAACTCTTTAGAGATGCAATACTTCCCTCTTCCTCTTCTGTACTTACCTAAGTTACATACTAACCTGTAGCTGGACTAACTGTACTTTAGTATAGTAATCTTCCACACTAGGACAGCCCAAAAAACAGCCTATTGAGTGAGTGTGAAAAGTGTGTATCCTCTTTGAAAACTTTGTGGATTCTACTTAATATAATTAAATTCTTCATAACACGCATAGCCATCTGGGTGTACATTTGGCTGCGTTGAAATACTTCAAAACAACATGTTCCAGACTCTGAGAGGATGTTCGATTAGTCATGTCAGTTTCTGTTTATTTTTCTGTCAGTGTGTGCATTTCGGAGAAAGCGTGCATGCTTTTTTCCCCTGTTGTGCTCATGTGTGTTTACTTACAGCTCTCAGAAGTGTGTTTAGTCGTGAACTCTCTCTAGTATGGAGCAGATGTGCTCCGTCATGAATTAAATATGGGAGCCGATCAGCTATTCTGCTCTTACAGGGCCGCATTCTCCCAGCAGACACTTCCCAATGAATAGAGCCCAGCGTGTGTTTTATCCACAAAACACACATGCATTAAAGAATGTACCAGAGATGCAATCAAATGCAGTCACAGTTTATTTATGACTATCTTTGTTCTGCTCTCTTTAGAAAAAAATAGACTTGGGAAGTGTGTGTATGTGTGTCCTGGCCAAAAAGGGCTTTAATACTCAACTGCACAATGAAGTTGAGCGTCCAAGTCATTAAACAATCACTTTGAGTGAGTGGCATTGCTAAATGCCCATCTTTCATGCTTGCACACTCGGTGCAGAAAAAAAAAAACGTTGGAGTAGAATGAAACCGGGCCAATCTGTGATTTAAAGCCTGTTTGTTATGCCCAAACTCGCAGAAGTGTCCATGCCACCATGCGCCCAGATTGGGAAGCCAGTAAATCTGCCACCATCTGTAACTTGCCTGAATGTGTCAGCCTCAGTCAAGTACAGCCTCACAAAAGAGGGATCAGTCGCATAAATCACAAACACTTGCAGACTTCTCTTGTCCACAGTTGCCAGCTGCACAGACAGTAGAGGGGCTCATTTAGGGATCAAAATGGAGGGAAGAGTGTTTTTTCGCCCGTTGGATCTTGTCTTTTTGTAAATGGGTATACCGTGAGTAATGGTTCCCTTGCTAAATGAACTCAACTGTTTGGAGTCTTGCCTTTAGATTTATTGTCGTGGCTACAAGTATAAAACTAACACAGTGTCAATATGTTCAAATTACATTAGAGTTGTGGTTTTTGGTCCGAATTTGTAACTTCTTGTGAACCTTAGAACTGAAAAAGCATCGATTTGTGTTAACAATAGTACATTCAGTGTATTTTTAAAGTAAAAAAACAGACGGTAGGGTCACAGTCCAGAATTTCTGACAGCAAATCATTATTTTATATGGGTCAACTATAAACATTTAATCCTGAATATAAATACTCATTCTTCATCACTGAAATTCTCTATGTTCTCCAGTGACTGGCACTACTCTAAAATAGCATTTTGTCTCCTCACAAGCTCCAGCTGCCAATCCCTTCCTTTGAAGACAAACCTTTTTTAGACAGTCGGTGCCCTAACTTTCTCATTAAGGAGAAAGTAGCATTGACTCCATGTCAAGGGCAAAGTTTGGATCCCTGTTCCTGAATTCCGATGTCATTGTAAGGTCAGGTAACACAGGGAAAGCAGGGAAAAAGGTATTCTTAATTGGTTTATTTGAATGTGCTCTGCAGGAATGTTGGCACAAGAATGAGTTTCTGTGCCGGGTGAGTTGAGAGGTTAAAAATATTTTGCTAAGTGTGACGCAAGGCATCAAAAAAAAAAATCATTCTGTGAGAATTTGACCTAAGCTGCCGCTGAGAATAGAAAATGATCACCATTAAAGAGACAACAGCCATTTTGATGTTGTCCAAGCTTGTCCAGCTTGTAACCTCTGCTTGTCTTCGATGCAGGAATAGATAAGGCTGTATCCGGAATTGCCCCTTATATCCTTAAATATTGCTCTGTTTGAGAGAGCAGCCATTTCTAATGCCCGTTTTTAGTGCCAGAAACTATAGTGGATGTTCTAAAGTGGAATTAATCAACTTAATCAGTCCCACAATGCACCACAATAAAGGGGGTACGACCAATGTACACTTAACAGCTATTATATACCCATAATGCACTTTGAAAGTTTATATGACAAATGAATTTCCTCGTCTTACCACAAGATCCACATCCACTGTGGAATCTTATCAGTGTAATTTAAAAATAAAATAATATTTCATTAAAGTATACATGATAGAAATCAAAATACTTTGTTTCAATACTAATAGACAGTACGCTAAGTGTTAAATAACTATCACACAGTCTCTCCAAGAATCTGAAAATCTAATCCATCTTAGTGATTTATTAACAAGTAAAGCACAAATAAAATGACCTCAAGTGTCGGTTCTGGGGAACTCAGTGTCATTTACACTTTAAGTGGACTATATTAGTAGACTAATGTTGGGAATATTGAATGAGCGTATGGACCCTTTTCACAAGACATTTAATGGTCAACAACATCTTAAATCCTTGAACGTTTTTAATATTTAGATTTTTTTGAATATTCATATATATTTATGTATGTATAAAATACAAGTGGTCGGCGTGACCCACAGTGCCTGCCTTGCGCATAGTCATGCATTTATACTTCTGCATGCTGTTTATGTTTCTCTGCAATAACACTTCTGTCGAGTTTCTTTGCGGGTGTTTTTTTTTTCTGAACGCTAAAAGTAGCTAAAATTCGCTCATTCAGAGGCAGGAACCGGCTGACATACAGCAACCTTAATCATAAGGTAAACACAAAACAAAAGTTTCCATTAGGAGCTCCTTCACGGGACTTGACACTTGTAAACAATCGCTCCATCGGGCTTGCGGCTGTCAGCACCGGCCATGCTCGTCAATGTTACCAAGCCGACCAATCACTAGCGCTACTAAATTTTTTTAGAGGTGCACATCAGCGTAGGCATCAGCCACGGCAAGGGATTATGTGACCACGCGAAGACTGCGCCGGATCATAAGCGTGTGTTTGAAACAGAAGTATAAATCAGCCTTAATGCAGCGTCTACAGGGGCAGGAGAGTAAATTTGATGTTTTTCTTTCTTCTGGCTGCCGTTATCAGTCTCATACTGTATTTTTTTTTACTTTTTCTGAAATTCTTGATTACACCATCGTAGAGTTTTTCTTTTATTATTTCAGCAAATAGGATTGTAAAAAGAAAAATTGTTGCACCATTAACTGCACTCTAAGTTTATCCAACTATGATGACTTAAGAAACCTAGAAAATGTGAAAAGAGTCCATTGGGGATGATTTTGGATACAGCATTAGTATGTTTAGCTTAAATTAAGTCTTTAAACCCACTTACTCGAAAAGTGTCCACGCAGGTTCTACGTGTGACAAACAAACATACTATGTCCTCTTCGTGTGTCCTGACCGGAATGACCCACCCTCCCTCTGGTGTTGTGACTGCAGCACGGCCATGCCTGAAAGCTGCCCGTCATTCATTCGGTACCGCCATCTGCGGCCCCACCTGGATGAATGGCTTCCCGTGGTTGCTGTTGCTGTCCTTGCTGTTTGTGGTCAAAGCAAACAGATAAACCCAAAGGCCGAATGCTGTCAAAAACGGGCTAATGCATGGAAGCTCTGTCTCCGTGACCTCGGCAGACCATGCTTGTGGATGCCTGATGTTCCCACTGATCAGCGTGTGTATGTTGGTGTGCATTTGTGTGTGTGAGGGTATGGTGTAATGTCAATGTCTTTGGTTCTTGGCTTAGCTGCACCGCAGTTCGTGATCAGGCCACGGGATCAGATTGTGGCACAGGGACGCACCGCCAGCTTCCCCTGCGAGACTAAAGGGAACCCACAGCCGGCAGTCTTCTGGCAGAAAGAAGGAAGTCAGGTAAGAACACATTATTCTCTTTCATATTTCCCTTAACCTACAGTACTGTGCTCTTTTTCATGTTGAAGCTTTAGGGTAGTGGTTAATGTACTCTACATGCTTTAGGTATATTAGCAATTGCAGGCAATGCATTTGGTAAACATATTCCAGCAACCAGCAGTGTTCAGTTGTGGGGATGCACGGTATATTGACTACCATACTGGTATATGATGCTAAAAGTTATACTTGATGTTATCATTATCATCCTGATATAATCCCTACTGAATAAACCAGCTTAAACCAGCCTATGCTGGTGGGCTGGTTTTAGCTGGTTGACCAGCCTGGTTTTATAGGGGTTTTGGCCATTTCCAGGCTGGTTTCCAGCCATTTCCAGCCTTGTCTTAGCTGGTCAGGCTGGAAAATGACCAGCTAAAACCAGCTATGTCCAGCTTAAACCAGGCTGGTCAAGCTGGTTTTAGCTGGATTTAGCTGGTCATTTTCCAGCCTGACCAGCTAAGACAAGGCTGGAAATGGCTGGAAACCAGCCTGGAAATGGCCAAAACCCCTCTAAAACCAGGCTGGTCAACCAGCTAAAACCAGCCAACCAGCCTAGGCTGGTTTAAGATGGATTTTTCAGCAGGGATAAAGCTGATATATTGTGGATTATTTCTGCCTGTTGATCCATTCCCGATGCTTGCTATGCAACCGCATTTTAGCTAGTCTCCAATATTTGTGCCTTAAACTTTAGGTTTGAATTGATCTATTTTCATTTTCCACTTTCAGTTTCAGAGTTTACGCAAAAAAAATGTTTTGAAAATGGCAGGATACAATATACAGGGTGGGCCATTTATATGGACACACCTTAATAAAATTGTAATGGTTGGTGATATTAACGTCATGTTTATGGCACATTAGTATATGTGAGGGAGCAAACTTTTCAAGATGGGTGGTGACCATGGTGGCCATTTTGAAGTCGACCATCTTGGATCCAAAGTTTGTTTTTCAATAGGAAGAGGGTCATGTGACATCAAACTTATTGAGAATTTTACAGGAAAAACAATGGTGTGCTTGGATATAACGTAACTTTATTCTTTCATGAGCCCCCCTCACATATACTAATGTGACACAAACAGGACGTTAATATCACCAACCAGTCCCATTTTATTAAGGTGTATCCATATAAATGACCCACCCTGTAGAGCAGTGTTTCCCAACCCTGTTCCTGAAGGCACACCAACAGTACACATTTTCAACCTCTCCCTAATCAAACACACCTGAATCAACTCATCAGAAGATTAGAGGAGACTCCAAAACCTGAAGTTAATGGGTCAGATAAGGGAGACATTCAAAATATGTACTGTTGGTGTGCCTCCAGGAACAGGGTTGGGAAACACTGCTGTAGAGAACTTCTGACTGAAAGTCAATGGGCATCATGGCTAACATGATTGGATTTGAAAGCACATACGATCCAAGTTGGACATTGAGTTTTCTCCAGTGGTAGATCCATGGACCCTTACATGCACGTCACGGTTTTGCCAAGTCTATGTTGATCCTGGAGCATCATTTTTGTTCGAAAATGTAATCCATACCTATTCCCTACCCCTAAACCAAATTATTCCCAAAATCAGAAGGGAATAATAGTTGGATAACACTCATGTAGAATGCATAAACTGTAAGCCTAAACTTAAAATAAACTGTAAACCTATCCCTTAATTCTGATTGGCTGATTGGAATGTTGTTCCAGGATCAATATAGATGTTAATCCAGAAACATGTCCTACTTGGCGCCCTTTACATCTATCAAATTTACTCTACATTTCATTTGTAGAGTGCAGAGTGACAGTTTCAAATAGATTAGGACAGTGGTGTCCAGACTCGGCCCTGGACGGCCGGTGTATTGCATAGTTTAGCTCCAACTTCCTTAAACACACCTGCCTGGAAGTTTCTAGTGTACCTAAATAAAGCTTAATTAGCTGGTTCAGGTGTGTTTAATTGGGGTTGGAACTAAAATATGCAGGACACTGGATCTCCAGGACCAAGTTTATGAATCCCTGGATTAGGGATGAACCCTTCCCAGAGGAACACAAAACAATTTCCCTGCACAAAGGATCATGGATACCCAAAATGTCTATTAGTTGTACCCTTCAAAATATGGTAGCTTTGATTGTTTTCACCCCAGATATCTCTTTTGGAACGCATCGTCAGTCTCTAGTGAGTCTGTAAAACTTGATTAGCTGGTCCAAGGGTGTTTAGGTATGTTAATGTAGGGTAGGAGCCAAACACTGCAGGACTGTGGCCACTTGGGACCAACTTTGCAAACAACTTAAACTTGTTTATTAAAGAAGCGATGCAAGTCATACTGACGGGTCACCGAACAACAATTTAAAAGTCCATGTGAAATCAAAATTTAAATATGTTATTTTGCTAACACACATATATGCAAGTTAATTCACCAACAAACAAAAAAAAAGTTTAGTAATCTACAATCAAGGTCTCACCATTTGCTTCTGCATTAGAAGTGGCGATCCTTCTCTGTTGACATCAGTTTGATGGTTTTAGCCACAGTATTCTTAACCACACCCCTCTTACCTTTAGTTTGCTACAAAGGAATTATGCACAAAAATAAAGCCCCGCCCTCTACTCTGTATTCCATTTTATTTGGAACTACAACAACATACTTATATAAAAGTCTCATCAACTTCCAGTTCACACGAACTTCAATAACTTCATATCTGTTGAACGTGTTACCATTATAGCAGTAGGTTTTAGAAACAAATTGAGAAATCCAGGTGGATTTAAGCCTTAATTTCAATATTAAATGCATTCTATTGCACTTTCTGTCCTACCATTCCTCTCTAAAGTAAGATATGAAGGTATTTGTTAAAAAGGCAAAATTAAAGCCGTTATTGAGTCATTAGTGCTGAGAGAAGCCTCTCAGTCACACTTGAGGATAATGGACCCAACATCTATCATGTGTGAGAGGCTAATTAAAAAAAAAAGAGCGAAAGAAAGAAAGAGAGAAAAAAAAACATCATTTGGAGCATAATTTGGAGCATTAAAGTCATTAGGTGTAATTGAATCCGGCTAATGCCTTTCAGTTTCTGTCGGTCAGCTATGAGGATTCAGAAATCAAAAGAGAGAGAGAGAGAAAATGAAAGGAAGAGTGGAGAGATCTCAAGGATATAAAACCTGAGGTAAATGTGAGGGCTCTGTCAATGATGGCCATTAACGAACCCAGCTTGTTATCTGCTGTAATTAGCAAACGGGCTAAACTGGGCACTGGTGGTGAATTTGCTTTGAATCGCCTGGCCTCCTCCTTTCCAGCAGATTTAATTTTCAAACATAACAGCCATGTCAGACAGAGTGAGTAAACAACGCAGCACAAAGCAATTACTGGAGTCATTTGGACACAATGGATACTCTCAGTGAGGGGTTACACACAGTCCGACTTAGCAAACAGGTTAGGCAATTTTGAATATTAAAAGTCAATCCACTGTAATTCCTTTTGCAGTTTTATTACTTGATAATACCGATAATTGTTTGCCACCTCTAATGCGTAAAATGTCCACCCTGCTGTTTTCTATTCCAATAGCGGCAGGATTCAGCTTCAAGGTTTTGCCTAGAAATGCTCCTCACTTAGTTTTTTCTCT
This sequence comes from Danio aesculapii, assembly GCF_903798145.1. Lineage (NCBI taxonomy): Eukaryota > Metazoa > Chordata > Actinopteri > Cypriniformes > Danionidae > Danio > Danio aesculapii. The sequence goes on along the minus strand of NC_079449.1, from coordinate 9,911,893 downwards.
CTCTCTTCTTTGTTTGTGCAGAACCTCCTGTTTCCAAATCAACCCCAGCAGCCCAACAGTCGTTTCTCGGTGTCGCCCAGTGGAGATCTGACCATCACGGCGGTCCAGCGGGCAGATGCGGGCTATTATATCTGCCAGGCCCTGACGGTGGCGGGCAGCATCCTGGCCAAAGCACAGCTTGAGGTCACAGACGGTAAGCACTGGGGTGGATCTGACTAAAGCAGGGCTTTCTTACCTTGCTTGTGTTTCATTGTGCTGCTTTGTTTGATCTTGATTTTATTTATTTTATATTTTGATTTTCAAAATTTTAACAAACTTTTACGAAGTAATACATTTCCTGCATGTTCTTCCTGCATTTGTGACAAAATGAAGTTATTTCTGAAGTTACTGAAGTATTTAAAATAAATAAAATTACATTAAAAAATATATTAATAATATCATTGTGTTATACAGTATATATATTTATTTGAATGATAACATTTGTAGTTTTATATTATTTTATATTTTTCATTATTTCATTTATTTTATACATTATTTATTTAGCAAAATAATACACACACACACACACACACACACACACATATACACACACACATATATATATATATATATATATATATATATATATATATATATATATATATATTATATATATATATATATATATATATATATATATATATATATATATATATATATATACATACAGTTGAAGTCAGAATTATTAGCCCCCCTTTTAATTTTTTTTTTCTTTTTTAAATATTTCCCAAATGATGTTTAACAGAGCACGGAAAATTTCACAGTATGTCTGATAATATTTTTTCTTCTGGAGAAAGTCTTATTTGTTTTATTTCGGCTAGAATAAAAGCAGTTTTTTATTTTTATGAACCGTTTTAAGATCAATATTATTAGCCCCTTTAAGCTATATTTTTATTTTGTCTGTCTACAGAACCAAACCATTGTTATACAATAACTTGTTACCCTAATTACCCTAACTCGCCTAGTTAACCTAATTAACCTAGTTGCACCTTTAAATGTCACTTTAAGCTGTATAGAAGTGTCTTGAAAAATATCTAGTCAAATATTATTTACTGTCATCATGACAAAGATAAAAATAAATCAGTTATTAGAAATGAGTTATTAAAACAATTATGTTTAGAAATGTGTTGAAAAAATCTTCTCTCCGTTAAACAGAATTTGGGGAAAAAACAGGGGGCTAACAATTCTGACTTCAACTTATATATATATATATATATATATATATATATGAGCAATATCACACAGTGCGATGTGGCTGTATATCGGCATTGGTGGGAGGTGTGCGTTGGCCTTAGTGTCCCACCAGTGACGATATACAGCCACATCGCACTGCTACGAGTTTATATTGCGTTTATACAACAGTTCGACGGCACTATCGTGTAAAGAAAATCAAACACGGACAGTCTCTTTTGTTAGAAGGAATCTACCTTCTCCCGCCACTCATTTTGAATATTAATCTGTACTGCATTTCACATTTAATGACATATGCCTAAAATATAATATCCAGGCAGAAATTACCAGTCAATTCAAATTGAAATGTAGGTCTATTTTAGTCACTGAATAACTATTCTATTTTTTTTTTAATAGGTAGTTATTTTTTTTATCTATACAGTTAAATAAAGTTAAATATTTGTATTATTTTAGTCAATTAAAGATAAATATTTCCTTGGCCAATTGCTGAAGTGAAGTATGTTTACTTACAGTAAATGTGATTTTACTTGTATAGCTTTACTTTTAGTTAGCTGCTTCCACCCAACATTTTATGACGTTAGCAAATTTGCGCAAATATTTAGTGTTAACCTTGCTTGAATAAATAAAATCAAAAGATGTTTCATTTATTTATTTCTTTTTTCAACTGGTTAAAGCTCTATTATTCCACTCGCTGCCGCTCTCTTTTCATTTTCTCTCATTCATATGTCAGCCTACACGTTCCGCACCCGACACAAATGAAGGCCTCCATATCCCCATACAAAAAAAAAGTACTGGCAGAAAGATAAATGTCATCTGAAAAGCACTTGTGTTGCCTCCGGATCCACATTAAGAGCTGAATTGGAATGTGGCCTTGAGCTCGCGCCGCTCCGCATTGATTCTGCCTCGCTGTGTGAAATGAATAGCGACCCTGAATTCTGAATATTACAGGAGCGCGTCTCTCTGAACTTCTCTTGACAGGAGGAAAACTTCATTTCAGCTTGAGAGGGGAGTGAAAACAAGCGTCCTTGAAAACTTCACATGCTTGTGATGGAAAAAAATTGCTTTGGCAATAAAACGTTTGTGTTGCGTTGTGTAAGAGAGCTTCGCTTGAAAGGGGAAAAGTAGCAGAAAGTCAGTTTGTGTGAACTTTTCAACTACATCTTCAGTTTAACAGTACAATGTAATTCCTTTAAGAGATAAGACAGCTGTTATGCTTGACTGCAAAGCATAGAAAATAAGGTGGTCCTGTCTTAAAGGGGACATATCATGAAAATCTGCAGTTTTTCCATGTTGGAGTGTTTTAATTAGGATGTCAGTGCATCTGCCAACACAGAAAATCTGAGAATGATTAAACTATTAGCTTTGTTTTTCTAAGCCTTTCTCTGAAAACATGTGGAAAAATGAGCCGTTCAGATTACACTGCATTATGCTGAGTTCAGACTGCATGATTTTCAAAGTAGTCGTGTCATAGATGTTTTCACACTGCATGTCTATCTGGGCTAGCATTCCGTCGCTGCTGTGTTTACACTGCAAGATGGATCGGCAACACAGGGTTTCATACTGCATGACTTTACAATAGGATGAATCGCAGACAACTTTGTCTCGGTCCACAAACTACGTCTCACAACCAAACACACATGAGAAGTGACATGGAAATAATACAATGTCACATAGTATATATTTAGTTATTAACTACATAATGAGAAAGAAACCTTACTGGGGTATAAAAGTACTTATTTTGCTCACCTGGGTTTTGAAGGGAATAAGCTATTTCTCTTAAACCTTTTTTTTCATTTTCAACCCAGTTGTGATATTAATCAGATGACACGTCAAACAGACACGGGTGCTCCTGCCAAATTTACATTAGTTTTTCCATCATTTCTTGGGTCCAAATAGACCGAAAAGAAGCCCTTTTAACTTCTCCCCCAACCTCCCGCTGCAGATACCAACACTTGTGGATGCTGCACTCTCATTGGCTGTAGGTAATCGCCAATGTTATTTTCAATAAGAACACTTTCACACAGCATGATTTGAATCACAGACAGCTCCAGATATTTAGCATGCCAAATATCTCACGTGTGTCAGATGAGAAACTCATCAGCAATTCTCTCAGATCGCGTCTTTGATAGTTCACACTGTGTGATTGCTACTCATGTGAATGAGCACCATTCTGCCTGTAATTTAAGGCATTTGTGAGCGATTTCTCAAAACCTGTCGGCGAGTCAAAATTGGGGCTAAAATTGTGGAAAATGCAGTCTAAACTCGGCATTAGTGACACAGAAACTGGATTTTGATCTTATATATATATATATATATATATACAGTTGAAGTCTGTTTGAAATTATTAGCCCCCCTTTGAATTGTTTTTTTTTTATTTATTTCCTAAATTATGTTTAACAGAGCAAAGAAATTTTCACAGTCTGTCCGTTAATATGTTTTCTTCCGTATTTGTTTTATTTCGGCTAGAATAAAATAAAAAAAAATTTTAAAACCTTTTTAAGGTCAACATTATTAGCCCCTTAAGCTGTATTTTTTTTCTGATAGTCTACAGAACAAACCATCGTTATACAATAACTCGCCTAGTTACCCTAACCTATCTAGTTAACCTAATTAACCTAATTAAGCCTTTAAATGTTACTTTAAGCTGTATAGAAGTTTCTTGAAAAATATCTTGTCAAATATTATTTACTGTTATCATGGCAAAGATAAAATAAATCAGTTATTAGAAATGAGTTATTAAAACTATTATGTTTAGAAATGTTTAAAAAAAAATCGTCCCTCCGTTAAACAGAAATTGGAGAAAAAAACAAACAAGGGGGCTAATAATTCTGACTTCAACTGTATATATCTTATGACACTATTTCTCTTACACTGTAAAAAAATGTAATGATAAAAAGTTAACTTTCATTGAAAAAAATTATTCAAAGATGATTCCTTGGATTTACTCAATTTTGAATTATTAAATGTAATTTGTTTGTTTAAATTCAACACAAATAAATAGTTTGCAACAGTTTTGCATGCAACTCTTTTTTCAGTGTTGTACATTTTTGTAAGTTATACAAAGTTTAACTTAATATTTTTAGTCAGTTTGATTGGTGTAAGTTGAGATGACTAGCAAAGTTAATTAGATTCAACTAAAAAATTTGAGTCAGCAAGATTTATTTTTAGGTTAGTTTATTTATATAGCACATTTCATACACAGTGGCAATTCAAAGTGCTTTTACAGTGTGTAGCTACAAAAACATGTTGGTAAAGTTGCTTTGAGTATTGGGTTTAGCGATAGTTCAGGTGTTATGAACCTTGATGATAATATGTCTATGAATTTAGTTGTAGTTGAAGTTGTAACATTGAGATAAGTAAAAAATACGATGGAGAGTGTTTACAAATAGGCAGTTGAAGTCACAATTATTAGCCCTCCTGTGAATTTTTTGTCTTTTTTTTAAATATCTTCCAAACAAAGCTTAACAGAGGAAGGACTTTTTTACAGTATTTCCTATAATATTTTTTCTTCTGGAGAAAGTAAATTTTTTTTTATTTGGGCTACAATAAAAGCAGTTTTTATTTTTTTAAAGCCATTTTAAGGTCAAAATTATTAGCCCCTTTAAGCTATATATTTTTTGGATAGTCTACAGAACAAACAACTGTTATACAATGACTTGCCTAATTACCCTAACTTGCCTATTTAACATAATTAACCTAGTTACGTTTTAAAATTGCAATTTCCTAGTATCTTGATAAATATCTAGTAAAATATTATGTACTGTCATTATGGCAAAGGTAAAATAAATCAGTTATTAGAAATTAGTTATTAAAACAATTATGTTTAGAAATGTGTTGAAAAATTTGTCTTGCCGTTAAAGAGAAGTTGGGGAACAAAAATACACAGGGGGGCCAATAATTCTGACTTCAACTGTAGGTAGGATTAGGCCATAGAAAATATCATTAACCTTATATAAAAACAATGGAATATGGTCTATGCAGTGTCCTCACTAAGATAGAAAACCAATGTGTGTGTGTACATGTGGATTTGGTTGGGTGTGTGTGAGGTGTTATGGAAGATGACAGTGAAGAGAGATGACAGGGACAGTAGAGGAGGAGGGTCACGGCCACACCTGCGCTGGAGGAAAAGTGTGATTTAGTGGCTGTTTGAGGTGGCGATGGGAGCCGGACGGGTTCAAGGAGAGATTTGATGAAAAATGTCTGCTGCCAGACGACACCAAGGCCTTCACGCTGTCCAAAACTGTCCCGTCAGATGAACAACACTCCATCATGTCACGCCGACACACACACACATTATATCACATAGTCTTATTACACTCACACATAAACCAAAAGACCTACTTTTAGCAGACAGTACACAATGTCACCTCATGTTTTTATGCCTTTGTTTGTTTTCTGTTTAGTTAGTAGGTGGATAAACACCTTGTTCGTTTATGCAGCCAATAGCAATAGACATTCTTACAAAAAATCCCATTATTCTATTGGTTTAATGGAGTTTGTTCATTCATTTTTTTCCTTTATTCCTTCCTTCATTCGTTCCTTTGTTCCTTTATTTTTCGCTCATTCGTTCGTTTATTCGTTCATTCGCTCGCTCGCTTGCTCGTTTGTTCATTCGTTCATTCACTCGTTCACTCATTCGCTCATTCGTTCACGCGTTTATTTGTTCTCTCCTTCGTTCGTTTGCTCTCTTGTTTATTCGTTCGCTCTCTCCTTCGTTCATTCGTTCTCTCGTTCACTCGGTCGCTCGTTCGTTTGTTCATTCGTTCGCTTACTCGTTCGTTTGTTCGTTGATTCACTCGTTTGTTTGCTCACTCGATCACTTGCTTGTTCATTCGTTCACTCGTTCCTTTGTTCGTTCGCTCACTCATTTATTCGCTCGCTCATTTGTTTGTTCCTTCACCTGGATGACCTACAGTACTACTTCCGGCGAGATTATGGCTGTGTCTGAAATTGCATACTTCAATACTATATAGTACGCTAAAACAGTATACAAACCGAGTAGTATGCCTGAATTTATAGTATTAGAAAAACAGTATGCGAGAAGTACCTGGATGACCTACTACTTCCGGCGAGATTATGGCTGTGTCTGAAATAGCATACTTCAATACTATATAGTATGTTAAAACAGTATACAAGCCGAGTAGTATGCTTGAATTTATAGTATTCGAAAAACAGAATGCGAGAAGTACCTGGATGACCTACTACTTCAGGCGAGATTATGGCTGTGTCTGAAATCGCATACTTCAATACTATATAGTACGCTAAAACAGTATATAAGCCGAGTAGTATGCCTGAATTTATAGTATTCGAAAAACAGTATGCGAGAAGTACCTGGATGACCTACTACTTCCTGCGAGATTATGGCTGCTTCTGAAATCGCATACTTCCATACTATATAGTATGCTAAAAACAATATATGAGACGAGTAGTATGTCTGAATTTATAGAATTCGAAAAACAGTATGCGAGACGCACCTGGATAGCCTACTACTTCCGGCGAGATTATGGCTGCGTCTGAAATCGCATACTTCCATACTATAAAGTATGCTAAATTCAGTTTGCGAGCCGAGTAGTATGTCCGAATTCATAGGATTCGAAAAACAGTATGCAAGAAGTGCTCGGATGACTTACTACTTCCGGTGAGATGCTGAAGTGCGCATCCAATGTACGCTACACTATCCCATTATGCCCTGAGAGAGAATTCATGAATGGGAATGCGCAGGTAGGACACGTGATCATAACAAAATGGTGGATGTTGTACATCCAAGTTCCATTCATACTACTCACATTCATACTGTACAGAACGTACTTGTCTAACGGTTGAGTAGTAAATTTAAATTTAAATGTAGTACCCTGCTGAGTAGTAAGCGATTTCGGACGCAGCCCATGTTCTTCAACCAATTTTTTGTTGTTTTTTTTTTCGCTCAGTTTTTCTTGAAACTCCCTATTTCAGACATGTCCCTTAAGCAAGGATCAGATCAGACCATTTAATTCAACTGCAGTCTAGTCAAGTTCAAGTGCAGTAAAGCCTGACTCGGTAGAGCGCATGCAGCTTTAATCCAGATCCAGCCATTCTGCTCCATCAGTCTCTATATCTGCACACGCGTCTCTAGGGTTTAAACTGGCCTGATGGATGCGCCAGCAAAGCACTCTGGGGTTTAACCTCAGCGCGCCGTAATCCACATTGATGAATTAGGATGGCAACTCTTCATCCCTGAGCCCAAATGAGGCATTCCGATGGAGATTTGGACAATATAAATACCATCCTTTATTCAGAGCGAGACAAATAGTAACGCAACAGAGAATGAAAGAGGACTGCGTTTGAAGCTGTATTTAAGGGTTAGAGGTGCCGTCTGTAATTAGGAGGCTCTGGCTTTTTCCTCATTAATTCACACCTGCTAATTAAAGTGTCCTTAGAGAGGCAGGAGACAGGACACGGGTATGATTATTGTATTATTATTAGAGAAATAACTGCACGGTGCATCTCGAGGGGCTTTTGATGCCTGTTTGTAGATTAGAATACACTGTGAGGGACGCATTCCCACAGAGTTGATTTTTAGATAGTTTTTGATTATAAATGACTCTCGATTTAATGTTGTAGTTTAAATCAAGTTTTTATATTTAAATCTCATCATGGATCCAATATAATCTCAATCCATAGATCATGGATTCATTTGAAATTATTTTTCGAAAGATTATTAAAAAATATATATTTATATATAGTGAGTTGTTTTTTATTTATTAGTAATTATAGTTATTATTATTATTATTATTATTATTATTATTATTATCATTATTATTATTATTATTATTATTATTATTATTAAAAATAAACAGTAAGTGTTGTTTTTATTTATTATAATTATTATAATTATAATAAGAATAATAATAATTATTATTATTACTATTGTTATTTAAAAAGTAAATAATATGTGTTTATTATTATTATTATTATTATTATTATTATTATTATTATTATTATTATTATTATTATTATTATTATTATTATTATTATTATTATTATTATTCAAAAACAAACAATAAATATGTTGTTTTTATTTATTATTATTATTATTATTATTATTATTATTATTATTATTATTATTAAAAATAAACACTATGTGTGTAATTTTGATTTTCAGTAATTATTATTACTATTATTACTATTATTATTAAAAATAAACAGTAAGTGTTGTTTTTATTAATTATAATTATATTAAGAATAATAATTATTAGAATTATTATTATTACTATTGTTATTTAAAAAATAAACAATATGTGTTTATTTATTTATTTATTTATTATTTATTATTTATTAATTATTATTGCTATTATTATTGTTGTTATTATTATTATTATTATTATTATTATTCAAAAATAATCAATAATTGTGTTGTTTTTTATTTATTAGTTATTATTAATATTATTAAAAATAAACAAAACATTGTGTTTTATTTATAATAATAATAATAATAATAATTATTATTATTATTATTATTGTTATTATAATTATAATAATTATAATAATAATGTTATTATTATTATTATTATTATTATTATTATTATTATTACAAATAAACAATTATTTATTTATTTATTTATTTATAATTTATTTATTATAATAATAATTATTATTATTATAATGATTATAATTATATATTTATTTATTTTTATTAAAAAGAAACATTATATGTGTTGTTTTTTATTTATTGATTGATTATTATTATTAATGTTGTTGCTGTTGTTTTTATTATTAGTAGTAGTAGTAATAATATTATTAATAAAAATAATAGTTATTAATATTATTTATTATTATTTTTACCATTACTATTATTATTATTATTATTATTATTATTATTATTACAAATAAACAATATGTGTATTTTTTATTTATTAGTTATTATTATTATTAGTAGTAGTAACTTTTATTAGTAGTAGTAGTAATATTATTAAAATAAAGAATATGTGGATTTATTATTAATAATAATAATAATAATAATAATAATAATAATAATAACAAACAAAAATAAATAAATACATTTCAGCTAGGTGTCAAGTTTTTGTTTTCTTTTAATTAAACACTGATGACTAAATAAAAGTAAAAAAGAAGTCAACTTAAAATTAAAAGAGAAACCCTTTAATTCAGACTCGATACTACAATAGCACTGGTTTCCAATGAAAACACAATGAAAATGGATGGAAATCTTTTTATAAACACCAAAACCCTGTTAACCTGTCATTATACAGTAAATGTCACAAAACACAAAAAACGTAACTAACCCGTGTGCTCCAGGATGGTGGGTTTGTGTTTGGAGAAGCAGTTTACGAGGGGACGTTTTCTCTTAAACAGCATGAGATGTTGAAGTGACCACACACTCTCTGGTAGTCAGATCTATAGTAATACATGAAACTCTGAATCTGGTTCCTAAATGAAGCTCTAAATGCAAGCTACAAAACCACCTCGCTGCCACATCAGTGAGCTGGAAACCAAGACTCAGCGTTTCTCCTAGTTTTTCCCAGAATGCTTGGGGGGTAAACGCTGCCCTGCGGTGCGACCACGAAATGTGCGTATAACCTCCATATGTACAGGAATAAGGCAATCATGGCTTCATCCTGCTTCCTGCGCCGCAGTGTTAATGTTTCCAGACACTTTTAATGACGAGCGTGTTCTGTGCTGAAACAGTGATGTAAGAAGTGCTGTTAGCGTCATGATGTCAAAAGAGAATATATTAGGCCAGATGGACAAATCAAATGCATTCATTTCAGTAGTGAAAATTGGAACCAACCGAGAGCCGGGGTTTAGTTATTAGCATTCGTGATGCATGTTGAGGCATTGGAAGACATCACACAGGACAATTTCTCAGATCTGGCTTGTGTTGTGTTCTGGGCACTTTCACACTGATCCTTCTTCCTAATTATTTCCTGTTTTCTCTTCTCTGTCTTGTGCCACTTCCTGAATTTGTTATGTTGTCTAATGCAGTGTTTCCCAACCCTTCCTAGAGGCACACCAACAGTACATATTTGGATGGCTCCCTCATCTGACCCATTAACTTCAGGGTTTAGAGTCTCTTCTTATGTTTTGATGAGTTGATTCAGGTGTGTTTGATTAGGAAGAGGTTGAAGTGTATACTTTTGGTGTGCCTTTAGGAACAGGGTTGGGAAACACTGATCTAATGGAATATTAATTAAGGCCACCAAAATGAACAAAAATGACTAATTCAAGATAATCTGACAAAATAAAAATAAAAAAGGTGAATTTTGTGTTGCAGTTTAAGGGTTAGTTCACACAAAAATCGAAATTTTAATATTAATTACTCACAAACATGTCTTTTAAACCCCGTGGGACCTTCATTCATGTTCGGAACACAAATTGAGATCTTTTATATGAAATCCAAGAGCTCTCACTTCATTCATAGACAGCAAACCAAGCAACAACCATAAATATTGTCAAAACTGTCCGTGTGTCTTCAGAGGTTGAACTGTGAACGAACCTCCAAGCATACTTTTTTTTTGTGTGCCAAAAAAACTTTGTTCACCAATGTCTTTCCCATAAGATTAGATTGTGCGTTTACTATGGGCAATACAACACTTATATGCTGCGTTGCTGACTCTAATAGCGAGTAAAGAGACAACAAAGTTGTTTTTACAGATTTTTTGGTGTTTTTGGAGGATTGTATTCAATTCAATTCAATTCACCTTTATTTGTATTGCGCTTATACAATGTAGATTGTGTCAAAGCAGCTTCACATAAAAGGTCACAGTAAATAGGAACAGTGTAGTTCAGTTTGTAGTGTTTAAGTTAAGTTCAGTTTAGCTCAGTTCAGTGTGTTTTAATAATCACTACTGAGAGTCCAAATATTAAAGAGCAAATCCAACGATGTGCAGCTCTATAGATCCTGAACCATGCAAGCCAGTGGTGACAGCGGAGAGGGAAAAAAAACTTCACTAATGGCGGAAGTGAAGAAATTGTATGAATGCAGTTGAACCACTGAAGTCATATGGCATGTTTTGACAATGTTTTTGGTTCCTTTTCTGAACGTCTTTGAACCATTGTTGTCTATGGTGGATGAGAGAGCTCTCAGATTCCATCTAAAATATCCTAATTTGTGTTCTGAAGATGAATGAATGTCTCAGGGGATTGAAACAACATGAGGATGAGTAATTATTACAATTTTTGAGTAAACTAACACCTTTTTAAAGTGTAATGTAAAAATTGGCCAGTTTCTAACATCTGTTTTTGGACACAATTGTTGATTGGGAAATTTTACATGTAACTTTTGTTCATATAGAGCCTATTTTCTTTAGAACTTTTCAAAGCATGTTTTAAAGTATACATTTTGAAAACGTTGTCGTTATTTTCTCAGCGTAAATTACAATATAGGGATTTTGTGAATGCGGTGACATCATCTGTGTGCATATTACATGTTCAGTTCAAAAGCATGTGCAGGTTCAGGACTGTGTGTGTGCAGAAATATTGTGTTTCTTTACAGAGTGTCACCGCCAACTGCTGGCCTGGCATGCAAAATACACAGTTTATATTTTTTTACTCAGATCCATGAAAAAGGTATTGTTTTGACAGCATTGCTGACTGTACACCATTTCTTTCACACCCATTATGGAAAACCTTGTATGTTTTAAGCACCCCACATCTGCACAAAATGTACCCCACATCTGCACTTTCTTGAATTCTCTCATCATAAATAAAAAGTCCTGATATGATATGAGTGAGAGGTTAATTTCAGTCAGTAAGAGTAATTTTTAGAGATTAGAAAAGGGGTATGTTATAAAAACTACACTGTGGTTAATGCACACATAGGAACCTCTGGTCTTAATTCTTGTTCTTTCCCGTTTTTTTCTCTCTCTGGTTTAGTGTTGACCGATCGCCCTCCACCCATCATTCGGCAGGGTCCAGCTAACCAGACTCTTGGTGTCGACAGTGTGGCTCTTCTGAGGTGCCATGCATCCGGAGAACCAGTCCCAACCATCAGCTGGCTGAAGGACGGGGTCAGTCTGCTGGGCAAAGACCCTCGGATGTCCCTGCAAGACCTCGGCAGCCTGCAGATTAAGGGTCTACGGGTAAGCCTAAATACTTTTTTTCTCCTTTGTATCGAAACATTTATTAGGTATGCACCAATGTGTTATTTTATTTTATTTTATTTTATTTTATTTTATTTTATTTTATTTTATTTTATTTTATTTTATTTTATTTTATTTTATTTTATTTTATTTTATTTTATTTTATTTTATTTTATTTTATTTTATTTTATTTAGCCTTGTGCCTTTGGCAAAGTTGGTTGAATTAAAAGATATATAATTAAATATTTAATACTAACAGTTGTAGTCCATAATTTTAACCCCAGCTATTAAAATGACTAGTTTTTATATTTGCCTACACAATACATCCCTAATATGAATGTTCAGATATATATCTGTCATTGTGTATTTCTAAGACCATTTGTGTATGATTGCATGACTACCAGCTGTCAGAAATGCCTTCGTCTAAGTGTGATGTATAAGCTCAGCAAAATTCAATCAGATATCGGTAAGACATAACAGAGACGGGCAGAGGGAATCATATTGCATTACGGGGATGAATGGGAAATATTGATTTTGGTAAATTGTTTGATACTATCACTTAGGGATGCGACATCTCTCCCAAGAATCATTTACGGAAGGCTGGATGAGCTCCAGCTGCACACACATTTGCACACGCACGCACAAACAAACACACTTTTAGGGCCATATTGAATTTAAAGTCCCCAAGCCCTCCCCATCAGCTCGGGATGGAATAGCCATTATGCCTGACAGTGCTGCCCACCTCTGACATTTTATCTAATAAATGGATGTGAGGCGTCCTGATGAAAGGCAACAAACAACAGGGAGAGCGTCCCAGAAAGGTAAAGAGGGGGGGCGTCTGCCAGCTGTCAGCGATCCAGAGGGTTTCAGCGACTACCCCTTTAAATGAATTAGTCTGCCTCTCATTGCGGTTAGTGGGTTGGTTTGTGAATTTGCCAGCAAGGATAAAAGCTGGCTGAAGGGTGCGGAAAATAGAATATATCTACCGTATTAGTGTCAACGCCAACTGAATGTGGCCGAGGTTACCGTACCCCTGGGATCGAAAGCTTGGGCTTACTGTTCATCTAATTAGCCATTTAGTGAATTCCCAATGTGTGATGATTTGAAGAGTAACGCCAAATTTATACTTCTGCAATGAGTGATCATCATACCCCAAAGTGCTTCCCCTGCACATAGCCAATGCCACTGTCATTAAGTTGCTGCTTTGGCAATAATTCTTCTGAAACACTAGTAGGCAGTGGCAAATATATTTTGCTGCAGCCCAGAGACATAAAAGTGGGAGGGACTTATACCAATAGAGGTTGGAAGACCTCTAAGTGGGAGTGACTTACACCAAAGCAGATTCGTAGACCTCTAATGGGAGGGACTTTACACCAAAGCATGTTGGCAGAACTCTAAGTGGGAGGGACTTACACCAATCCAGGTTGGGAGACATCTTGGTAGGAGGGATTAACACCAAAGCAGGTTGGGAGACCTCTAAGTGGGAGAGACTTACACCAAAGCATGATGGAGTACCTCTAAAAGGGTAGAACTTACACCAAAGCAGGTTGGAAGACCTCTAAGTGTAAGGGACTTACACCAATGCAGATTGGTAGAACTCTAAGTGGGAGAGACTTACACCAAAGCATGATGGAGTACCTCTAAGAGGGTACAACTTACACCAAAGCAGGTTGGAAGACCTCTAAGTAGGATGAACTTACACCAATGCAGGTTGGAAGACCTCTAAGTAGGATGAACTTACACCAATGCAGGTTGGAAGACCTCTAGGTGGGAGGAACTTCCACCAAAACATGTTGTAAGACCTTTAAGTGGTAGGAACACCAATCCTGGTTGGGAGACGCCTTGGTTAGAGGGATTAACACCAAAGCAGGTTGGGAGACCTCTAAGTGGGAGGGACTTACACCAAAGTATGTTGGAGTACCTCTAAGAGAGATGGACTTACACCAAAGCAGGTTGAAAAGACCTCTAAGTGGGAGGAACTTACACCAATGGAGATTGAGAAACCTCTAAGTTGGAGGGACTTACACCAATGCAGATTGGGAAGCCTCTAAGTTGGAGGGACTTACACCAATGCAGGTTGGGAGAGCTTTAAGTAGGAGGGACTTACACTAAAGCATGTTGGGAGACCTCTAAGTGGGAGGGAATTACACAAAAGAAGGTAAATCGACCTGTTTTGTTTCTATTTTTCAGCTCTCTGATTCTGGGATCTATACTTGTGTGGCTGCAAGTTCTAGTGGGGAAACATCATGGAGTGCTTTCTTGGAGGTCAAAGGTATTTGTTTGAAACTGTACACTTTGTAAGTAATTCGGTTCTTCTAGAATCAGATTGATTTCCTGATTCTATTTCCTTTCTTCAGAGTCTGGGAGTCTTGTTGTAGTTAAAGATCGGGATGAGAACGAGCTTCCAGGACCTCCTTCCAAACCTCAGGTCACAGATGTCACTAAAAACAGTGTGTCATTGTCCTGGCAGCCAGGCCTTCCCGGAGCATCAGCCATCTCTACATATGTCATAGAAGCATTCAGGTACAAATTCTGTAATAATTTTATTTGTTTTGCCTTTAGGGGTGTGTTCACAGTCTTTACTGAAAGATTAATTGTTCCTGTTAAGTACTCTCAAAGTAGGCTTGAAGTAGATTCTTAATTGGCAACAATAAGAATTTGAGTTGAAAGCAAATCTTTTCTAAATATTTTCAGATTATTTAAAACATGGGAAATGCATCTCTTTACACAATTCGAGTGTACAAAAAAATTGAAAGGTATCGGTTGTGGCCTACAACCTGAAGTTGGCACAATGTTATTGACTGTCCTTGAGTATTGCAACCACAAAATTTTGTGACTAAGTAACTCTGACATCACTGTGCCTCATTTGCATTCAGCCAATCGGTGAGCAACAGCTGGCAGACTGTTGCCGATCACGTCAAGACCACGCAGTACACCATTAAGGGTCTTCGCCCCAACACCATCTACCTGTTCATGGTACGAGCGGTCAACGTCCAAGGCCTGAGTGACCCGAGCCCCATGTCTGAACCCGTCCGCACTCAAGGTATATGTCTGTAATTGTGTGTATATTCTATTTAGAGCTGAATACAATGTAATATCACAAGTATAATGCACACAGTAATCATTATTATCACGTTTTTTTCACGATTAGCTAATCTTAGTGTTATAGGAATTACCATGAGTTATACCAATAATCCCAATAATCGCAATAATCAATCACTCTTTTAATGATAATGAAAATTTGAAAGGGTTTAACTGAGCATCAGACAATTTACAATGGTCTACCTTGAAATTGTTAATCATGACGACCACACAAATTCTAATTGTCAAAACAAATGGTTTCCGTGACAACAACTTCCAATTAAATCCTAGCTCTTGCTTAAGAACAAGATCTAGATGCCACACAGTCGAACAGTGCCATACACTCATTAGCTCCAGAGACGGTTTATAATGTACAACAAACAGTGTCTACTTTTGGAGTGTATAAGTGAGTTAGAGCCCTCTCTGGTACCTTAATGATCATTACCAGTCGAAAAAAGGACTGGAAAAAGATTCGATTTAGATGCCACAGTTCTCTGGATGTTCATTAGGGGTGACTGATTCCTAGACCTTGGGCTGGATGTAACCTCAGTGGTTGGGTTGAAGCTGTGCTGGAGTCAGTGAGAATGCCTCCTCGTCGCTCTTTTAGGGGATTAAATTGTATTTAAGGGATTACGTTGTACTGGACAGTAATTTAGCACTGTTGGAGCTTTATAAGAGGTTATAGCACTGACTTCTGTGTGTCTCTTTACAGATATAAGTCCTCCAGCACAGGGTGTGGATCACAGACATGTGCAGAAGGAGCTCGGTGAGGTTATTGTGCGGCTACACAACCCTGTGGTCCTCAGCCCCACCACCATACAGGTCACATGGACGGTAAGATGCTCTATGATTGGATGGAGCTATTGTAAATGCTTTAGCATGTTAACTGTGTGTGGAGAGATGTTGTAGTGTGTAATTAAAATTGAACAAAGTTGTGTTGTAAGCAAGTTTTGTTGCTGAAGTTGCAGAGGGTGAATAAACTATGATTAGACAAAAGGAAAGCATGACTTGCCTTGTGCAAAAACCTTGATTGAACTGAGGTTCAGAGAACTGTGTATGATATGTAGTAATATACAGACAAGTTGCCTCAACATTAAAGTTCTATCCCCCTACTGTATATTCAGTGATGTTTATGATATACAGAGCACAACTTTTTTTCTTCTTCTTTGTCAGTAAAAAGGCTAATTTTGTCCTAAGCATTACTATGGACCACATTTGCTTTCGTACTATAGTAAAGTAAAAAGTAAAAGTTTATTTTATTTTATTTTATTTTATTTTATTTTATTTTATTTTATTTTATTTTATTTTATTTTATTTTATTTTATTTTATTTTATTTTATTTTATTTTATTTTATTTTATTAATTTAATACTAAAATAATTAAATTACAAATTAAATTAAATAATTAAAATATCTAAATTAAAATGTAAAATAAAGTAGACAAAATAAATTAAATTAAAAATAATAAATTAAAGTAAAACATTTATGTAAAAATAAAATAAATAAAAATAAATAAAATGAATTAAAGGAAAATTGTAGTTGAATAAAAAATTATTTAATTTAAATAATAAAATCTTGAAATTAAATAATTTTATAAAATAGTAAAAATTAGAAGGTAAAATAAAGTAGTAAATAAATTAAATAAAAATAAATTAAATAAAAAAAATCAATCAAGTTTAAAAGTAATAAAATTATGTAAAAATAAAACAAAAAATAAATAAAATGAAAATTAAGAAATAAAATTAAAATAAATAAAAAATTAAAATAATGAAGTAAATCAAAATTAAATAAAATATATAAATTAAAAAATAAAATATAATATAAATAAACACGATTAAACACATAAATAAATAAATAAATAAATAAATAAATAAATAAATAAATAAATAAATAAATAAATAAATAAATAAATAAGGAAATAAAGAAAGAAAGAAAGAAAGAAAGAAAGAAAGAAAGAAAGAAAGACAGAAAGGAAGGAAGGAAGGAAGGAAGGAAGGAAGGAGGAAGGAAGGAAGGAAGGAAGGAAGGAAGGAAGGAAGGAAGGAAGGAAGGAAGGAAGGAAGGAAGGAAGGAAGGAAGGAAGGAAGGAAGGAAGGAAGGAAGGAAGGAAGGAAGGAAGGAAGGAAGGAAGGAAGGAAGGAAGGAAGGAAGGAAGGAAGGAAGGAAGGAAGGAAGGAAGGAAGGAAGGAAGGAAGGAAGAAAGAAAGAAAGAAAGAAAGAAAGAAAGAAAGAAAGAAAGAAAGAAAGAAAGAAAGAAAGAAAGAAAGAAAGAAAGAAAGAAAGAAAGAAAGAAAGAAAGAAAGAAAGAAAGAAAGAAAGTGAAATTAAATGAAAAGTGGAGAAGTAAAGTTTAGCCAAGCTTTTTTTTCCCCCACAGAATAATGATAGTATCCTGGTTACATTTCTTGTTACATTTTATTAAACCATTTCTCTATAAAATGATACTATTTGATATACAATAAACTGTATATTATTTGAATATGTGGACACACAGTATGCTGTTTGATCCAAAAAAAAAAAAAACATCAGACCAGAAGTTCTATCTTTATTTCTCAACTTGCTTGTCTCCATTTCCCACTGCAGTCTTCTCGCACTGATATAAACACTCCAAAAGTGTTTATTGTTTGTTGAATTGCATTAAAATGGAGATTTTACAGCTCTGGCTTTGTCACATTAGTTGGTAAGCACTCTCCTGTGGTACATTAATGATTGCCATCAACAATCATTACAGAGACAAATATAAGCGTCTGTCTGTTGGGCCTAAATGGAGAATAGACTAGTTTTCAGCGGTATTTCTCTCATATGAATTATCCATAAATCATCAGCCTACTCTCGCGCTAAACGTAGGTGGTGTCAAGAAAGCTTTTACGACCCTGAATCATTCAATTAATGAAAGTTAAAATGCGTAGGAAGGATGCCCATTGGGCTGATTTACTCCACGTGTAGGGAGGAAAAAGCAGATGTTTAATATCTCATTCTGAAAGCCAGACTCTGCTGTAAGGAGGACATTAATGTGAGTTATACACACTCTTTCTCTCGGTAAATACAGCTAAAAAAAGAACGGGGCTTTCAACGAATGAAGAGTCTTGTTTAACTTTTTGTTGATTTGAGAATACGGTTCTTCTTTGATCTTTATGTCGAGATATTCTTATGTGTATGTTTGTACAAATGTGTTTATTTCGTCGCAGCTGGACTTTTATTTGTCATGTTTGTTTTAATTTGCATGTTATGGATGTTAAATTGCTGTATATTGTTATTGGCTTATGTAGAGAATTTCGATCAAAGGGTTTTGATTGGTTGAGCATGCTGTTGTATGTAAATATCAGATAAGGGGGAAAAATTGGGAGGATTTGTTTTTATTTCTTTCTTCAGTTGGACCATGCTGGTTTGGTGCTGGACTACATTGTCGGTCAAAAGCTTGGATTACTGTTTTTATGCACTTATTTGATCGAAAATAGAGTAAATTGGCAATACTAAAAAATAGTAGTGCAAAGTAAAATCACACTGTAAAAAATGGACTTTAAAATCTACAGCAGTTTTGGTTGCCAGTTTGACTGTAAATTCACAAGCGCACTTTAATTATTAATTACAATTTACTGTAAAATTTACTGTAACTTACTGGCAATTTTTGGTTGCCAGTTTGACTGTAAATTTACAAGCGCACTTTAAATTAATAATTAAAATTTACCGTAAAATTTACAGTAACTTACTGGCAATTTTGTTTGCCGTTTTGCCTTTAAATGTATATGTGCACTGTAAGTTAATAATTACAATTTACTGTCAAATTTACAGTAACTGACTGGCAATTTTGGTTGCCAGTTTGACTGTAAATTTACAAGCGCATTTTAAATTAATATTTACAATTTACTGTAAAATTTACAGTAACTTACTGGCAGTTTTGGTTGCCAGTTTGACTGTAAATTTACAAGCGCACTTTAAATTAATAATTACAATTTACTGTAAAATTTACAGTAACTGACTGGCAATTTTGGTTGCCTGTTTGACTGTAAATTTACAAGCGCATTTTAAAATAATAATTACAATTTACTGTCTAATTTACAGTTACTTGCTTTCAATTTTGGTTGCCAATTTGACGGTAAATTTTCAAGCGCATTTCAAATTAATAATTACAATTTACTGTAAAATTTACAGTAACTTACTGGCAGTTTTGGTTGCCAGTTTGACTGTAAATTTACAAGCGCACTTTAAATTAATAATTACAATTTACTGTAAAATTTACAGTAACTGACTGGCAATTTTGGTTGCCTGTTTGACTGTAAATTTACAAGCGCATTTTAAAATAATAATTACAATTTACTGTCTAATTTACAGTTACTTGCTTTCAATTTTGGTTGCGAATTTGACGGTAAATTTTCAAGCGCATTTCAAATTAATAATTACAATTTACTGTAAAATTTACAGTAACTTACTGGCAATTTTTGGTTGCCAGTTTGACTGTAAATTTACAGTTGCACTGTGTACATGTTTTTATTTATTTTTTTTTGCACAAAATACATACTCAAAGCCACTTACACATGCTTACATTGAAACAAATTTTATTAAAATGGTCTCACAGAAAACACTCTAAAGTCAATTATTGTTAGGCGAGTTTGACTGAAACCCATTCCATTATCTCAGTGTAATTAGGAAAGTAGGTGAAATTTTGTAAGAAGTGATATAGTGCATATTTTTGTGTGTACTGTGTATATTTAATATTTGTACATACTTAATTAAATGTTATATATTGTTTAAATGGTGTGCATTTATGTATACATTAGTCATTGAACAGCACAAAAGCTATAGTATTTGAAGTGGCCATTGGTGTATGGGTGATACATATAGTTTCAAATTTTAAAACATAACTCTTTTGTCATACTGTTTTTTCCATACCCTCTAGTAGAGAAATATTAGATTTCTTCTTTGTGTTTTGAGTGACTTTTCTTCTATATACTTGTTTTGACTCTAGATTTTGAACTGTCTCGTCCCCTCAGGTTGACCGCCAGTCTCAGTTCATCCAGGGCTACAGGGTTTTGTACAGGCAGATGTCAGGCCTGTCCTCTCCGGGAGCCTGGCAGACTCAGGATGTGAAAGTCCCCTCGGAGCGGAGCATGGTGCTCTCGGCTCTGAAGAAAGGCATCGTCTACGAGATCAAAGTGCGTCCGTATTTCAATGAGTTCCAGGGCATGGACAGTGAATCCAGAACCGCAAGGACAACAGAGGAAGGTACAACATTCAACTTCTTTCAAGTGATAAAACTACAACTGTGATGTCTGCAGGGGTGTGAAGTAACAAATTACATATACTCGACTGTAATTAAGTAGGTTTTTTCAAAAATTGTACTTTATTAAGTGGTTTAGCACGACAAAATAGGTGCTTTTACTTTCCCTTGAACACATTTTAGTGCTGTATAACCAGCAGTCACTTATTTATTTCAATCAATCCTGTGATTCCCATCCATTTAAATTGCACATACACTAAAGAAAATTCATTGGATTTACATTTTTTTTTAAGATAAGGGGTTGTAAGCTAATTTATATGGGCTGAAATTAAACAAACAAATTAAATGGAGTAATGTTCAGCTTAATTTGCTTGTTTAAATTCAGCTCATATAAATTGTTTGCAACCATTTACCTTGAAAAAATGTAGTAAATCCTATTAACTATTTTCTTCACCGTAGAAATATCACCATTGCTAATCGAGAGATTGTATAGACTGCTGTCACTGATGAGTAGATGATGGATGCCTACTGTATGATGACTAAAAAATCACTAGATGGCCTTGAACTAACTAAATGCACTACAGAATGTTACGTTTTCACATGCTTGCATTGTAATTAAACACACCCACCTTTCACAGTGTAATACTCACTACTCACTACTCTTGAGCACTTTTAAAAGGGTTAATTTTACTCATATATGTGAGTGATATTTGCAACAGATACTTTATTTTTGGAGGGGGTACGTTTTCGACCCACTGGATGACTAAAGTAACATGAACTCAAAAACAACTACATTTACTAAGCTGTGTAAATCATGCATCTGTGTAATCTTAAACCAAAATAGAAAATCACCACTTTTGGTGTAAACAATGACCGTTAAAACAGAGAAAATAATGTAAATCAATAACCAAATGACAGTTTTTGTAATGGTTTAGGCTACGTTTGTAGATACATCAGTTCATAATACACATTTATGTCCTTACTTGACTGTAGTGTTCCCTACAGTGTTTCTCAACCATGTTCTTGGAGGACCACCAACACTGCATGTTTTGGATGTCTCCTTTGTCTGTCACACACATTACAGGTCTGTCAGTCTCTGCTTACGAGCTGATGATCTGAATCAGGTGTGTTTGGTTAAGGAGGTATGGAAAATGTGCAGAGCTGATGGTCGTGGTTGAGAAATACTGCCCTATAGTACAGTGATATTTAACAATATATGTTGAACCTAATTTGTTAACTCTATTAAGTTTCCTGAATGACCTGGAAGGAAAATAATACAGTTTAAGCGTTAGTTCACTCAAAAATAGCAATTTTTAGCTTTTAATTTCTCACTCTCATGTCTTTCCAAACCCCTGAGTCCTTCTTTCTTTTTCAAAACACAAATGTGTGTCCTGCATAAACAGAAATAGTCCTGACAAAAACAGTCAAAGTCCAGAAAAAAACATACTCAATATTTTATTTTATTTTAGTTCAGTTTAGTTTTTATTTTATTTTATTTTATTTTATTTTATTTTATTTTATTTTATTTTATTTTATTTTATTTTATTTTATTTTATTTTATTTTATTTTATTTTATTTTATTTTATTTTATTTTATTTTATTTTATTGTTGTTAATATAATTTTATTTTTCATATGTTTTATTATAATTTTATTTTTAAATATATCGTTGCATATTTAATATTATTGATATTATAGATATGGATTAGTGTTAACCCTTTTTACATTTCATTTTAATTCATTTGAATAAATAAATAAATAAATAAATAAATAAATAAATAAATAAATAAATGTAGTATAATATAAACATATGGATGTCCTTCTTTTTAATGTAATATATTTAATGTAACCTTGCAATAGATTTATTTATTTTATTAAATATATTGTTACATATTTAATATTATTGATGTTAATCCATAGTTTTGACCCTTTTAATGTTTAATTTTACAACATGTGACTTTAGGAGTTCATCAATCTGAACATCATGAAAATACAAGAAAACTTTTGTGCGCACATAACAACAAAAAATAACAACTTTAATCAACTGATTTTCCTCCTCAGTGTCAGTATGGGGGGGGGGGCGCGCTCAATAAATGGTTGAATAAAGCTATTTTGGGGGGAGTTTGCGTACACAAAAGTATTCTCGTAGCTTGACAATATTTTGATGTGGATTTGTTGAGGATTTTGTTTGGTATTTTTTCTGAACTTTGAATGAATGAATCAGGAGCATTGCTGCCTATGGAGGAAAAACGAGCTCTTGGATTTCATCTAAAATATCTTAATTTGTGTTCCAATGACAAATTAAGGTGTCAGGATTTTTTTAACTAATAATTAATAACAGCATTCTTTGACAATACAGAACAACGAAGCATCAATTAGTTCCAGATCACATTGTGAAAGTAAAATGGATTTGCGAATAACGCTTCATGTTTGACTTCCTAGTCACAGAGATCTGTAATTGATTTGTCGGTGTTATATACTCAGATGCCAAGAGACACAAATGCAGACGTAAGGCCGGAGGTTGGATCTCTTGCTGATTCTTTCAAGCTTGCTTTAAGTCCACAGCAATTTGGGCCAGTGATACATAATCCAGCCTTAGGCCAACGTCGAAACAAATACCGTAGTAAGCAATTCTGCCCTGCCTTTCCAGAGGACTGCAGTAAGCTTGTCTCTATCCCTGACGGGACTCAGAGGAAAGACACTATCGTTTTGGCAAAGGAATTGACCTTTTTTTGTTGAGTGTAGTGTGTGTGTGTCTGTGTGTGCGTGCGTGCGTGCGTGCGTGCGTGCGTGTGTGGCTGACGGGACACTAAACTAAGCATGGATTTCACTGAATGCTTCCTCTGTACTTTTCCCTGTCACTCCCAATTGACTAAAAAAGACTGTCAGCCATTGAGCTCTTTTTATACAATCTCTGCATTCTCTTTTCGACAGCCGACAGTCCTAACTTAGCATTATATATAATTTTAACTTTAAATTTTTATTTTATTTTATTTTACTTTATTTTATTGTTTGTTTTTTATTTTTATTTTTATTTTTTTTTCATTTTATTATTATTTTTTTATTGTATATATATATATATATATATATATATATATATATATATATATATATATATATATATATATATATATATATATATATATATATATATATATATATATATATATATCGTTGCATATTTAATATTATTGATATTATAGATTTGGATTCGTTTTAACACTTTTTACATGTCATTTTAATTCATTTGAGTAAGAAAATAAATAAATAAATAAACTAAGAAATGGTATAGTATAAAAGTATATATTGTAAGTATAAATAAAATATATATTCAATGTAATCTTGTAATACATTAATTTATTTATTTATTTACTTGTTTCTTAAATATTTTGTAACATATTTAATATTATTGATATTAATCCATAGTTTTAGCCATTTTACGTTTAATTTTAATTAAATATATATATACATATAATATATATTAAATAAATAAATGTAGTAAAATATAAAAAGCATTTAGTTCTTTTTATTGTAAAATATATTTAATGTAATCTTGCAATACATTTATCAACAAAATATTTAATAAAATAAAACTTTTAAAAAGTAAATAAATAAGGATTTACTTAATTTTTTTATTTTATTTCATTAAATATTTTGTTACATATTTAATATTATTGATATTAATCCACAGTTTGAACTTTTTACTTTTAATTTTAATTCATTTGAATAAATAAATAAATAAACAAATAAATAAATAAATAAATAAATTAATTAATTAATTAATTTAGTACAATATAATTGTATATATTTTAAGTTCTTTTTTATTTTAATATATATTCAGTGTAATGTTTCAATACATTTATTTATTTTTGATTTATTAAATATA
The DNA here is from genome assembly GCF_903798145.1 of Danio aesculapii. Classification (NCBI taxonomy): domain Eukaryota; kingdom Metazoa; phylum Chordata; class Actinopteri; order Cypriniformes; family Danionidae; genus Danio; species Danio aesculapii. The sequence continues at coordinate 9,887,406 of NC_079449.1, read as the reverse complement.
TTGTTACATATTTAATATCATTGATATTAATCTATAGTTTTAATCCTTTTTTACATTTAATTTTAATTAATTTCAATAACTAAATAAATAAATAAACTAACGAATGAACGAATGAATGAATCAATCAATCAATCAATCAATAAAAATAGTATAATATAAAAGTAAATATTTCTGTTTCTTTTTTTGTAATATTCAATGTAATGTTGCATTAAATTTATTTATTTAATTTTTTATTTAAAAAAACTTGACTTTCAGCTCAGTTTTGTCTTGTTTTAATTTTCGTACCCTGCCTAAAATTGATCCCAAGACACCACCTTGAATTACTGTAGCTCAGACAGACAGGTTGTTACTAAAACTTGACCAATGTCCAGGATTCACTGCAGCACTCTAAGATGTTTTCCCAGATGTGAGGGATGGCTGCTACCACACATAAATCTTGCAAAAAAATGCATTTTTGAGAATCGTTTTTAAACGGCATATGGAACTCTGGAGACATAAATTCACACACACACTCACACGAGCACAGAAGGTTTGCTGATTAAAGTCTGAGCTCAATGACAGGCTCATTTGTTAGCCAGAGTGTCCGCGGAGAGCCGTATCTCGTCTTCACACACCGGCTCGGTCTCCTGAAGCCCCTACACCTGCATGTCATCGCTATTACCAGAGCAAGACAAAACAGCAGGTCCCCTGGTGGAGCTGCGTCACGGGGCCCACGGGTCACGATAGCCCTCTTTTGTTTCATGTTTTTGCACTGTGTGGTGCTTGAGAAGGTTTGTCAGAGTCACAGCAGAGGATGATTTATTGGCCATTGTCTGATTAGACAATTATAGCTTCTCTCTAGAGCTCGCCACTTCCATTTCTGTTCTCTGTTTCCTCTTTTCACCCACTTTATCTTATCAGAAAACAGCCAAAGTGTTTTCATTTTATATAGTCTTTCTGCTGAAGTGATGAATTTTGCTGAGTTTGAACAACTCTGTAGCCGGCTAACAATATATGCTAATATATGGCATTTTAGTGAACATGTATTTGTGAGACTAACTTGCTAGCAGTGTGCTAAAACATGCTACTACAAACATGGTAACAACATTAACAATATTAAACATGTTAGAAACTTCCTGAAAGTTGTATAAGCTATCATAAAATAAAACAAAATATTAAAAAAGGACAAGGAAAGACTGTACATGTTATGGTGTTATAATGTCATGTTAATAAATTACTTATAACTGTAAATGCCAATGTATGGCATTTTAGTGAAGATATAGCTTATTTGTGAGACTAGCCTGCTAGCAATGTGCTAAAACAAATGCTACATGTTAGCAACTTGCTAAAAGTGGTATAAGCTGTCATAAAATAAAACAAAAGTATAAAAAGAACAACAAAGAAGTACTGTACAGCATTTTTGGTGTTATTATGTCATGTTAATAACATACGTATTGCTGTATATGACATACAGCTTATTGTGAGACCAGCATGCTAGCAATGTGCTAAAGCATAGGCTACAACAAACATGGTAACAACAATAACAATATTAAACATGTTAGCAATTTGCTAAAAGTGGTATAAGCTATCATAAAATAAAACTAAAGATAAGGACAAAGAAAGACTGTACAGCATGTTAGGATGTTATGTCATGTTAATAAATTACTTATAACTGTATATGCCAATGTATGGCATTTTAGTGAAGATATAGCTTATTGTGAGACTAACATGCTAGCAATGTGCTAAAGCAAAGACTACAACAAGCATGGTAACAACATTAACAATGTTAAACATGTTAGCAATTTGCTAAAAGTGGTATAAGCTATCATAAAATAAAACTATAGATAAAGATAAAGAAAGACTGTACAGCATGTTAGGATGTTATGTCATTTTAATAAATTACTTATAACTGTATATGCCAATGTATGGCACTTTAGTGAAGATATAGCTTATTGTGATACTAACATGCTAGCAATGTGCTAAAGCCTAGGCTACAACTAACAAGGTAACAACATTAACAATATTAAACATGTTAGCAACTTGCTAAAACAGGCTTTCAGTATGTTTGGTAAAATTCCTTTATATTAATATTTTACACCAGCAATGTGCTAAACATGTTAAACATGCTGGGAATCTTCTACTTTATACTAGCAACATATTTAATAAAACTGATGTGGTAACATATAAGCAACCTGCTAAATCAAGTTAGCAACATGCTGGAAAATGTTAGAAACGGAAATATTAGCATATGTTAAAATCCTAGCGAGATGCTAAATTATGCTATCACATAAACTACATAACCCATAAACACAAACCAAAATGTTATTTTAGCCTCATCTATATATGACCAGCTAAGTGAGACTAGTGGAAGCAACCTGCTAAATTATGTTATCAACATGCTATGTTTGAAAAATGTTAGAAACAGAAATATTAGCATTTGTTAAAATCCTAGCGGATTGCTAAATTATGCTATCACATGCTAGAAAAGTCTATTTTAACCTATAAACACAAAACAAAATGTTATTTTAGCCTCATCTATATGCTATAATATGACCAGCTAAGCAAGATTAGCAGAAGCAACCTGTTAAATCATGCTAGCAACATGCTATATTTGGAAAATGTTAGAAACATAAACATTAGCATTTATTAAAATCCTAGCAGAATGCTAAATTATGCTGTCACATGCTAGAAAAGTCTATTTGGTAGGAACCCATAAACACAAACCAAAATGTTATTTTAGCCTCATCTATATGCTATAATTGGACCAGCTAAGCAAGACTTATGCTTGCTTAGCTTATGCTGTTTCTTTAAAAATGTCCTTTATCATTATTCCCTGTAGTAATATTTTTGCAAATAGAGGTTGAAAAGGTGAAACAGGCCCTTTCAGAAAATGCTCAGTGTTCTTAATCCATTTTATAGTTAATAAGCAGCTCCTCAATGGGTGTTTTTTCCCGAGGGTCATTATCACACATTGATTAGTGGCATGCTAAAGTGAAGTAGCATTTCTTCACATTCTGTAAGCTAAAGCTGCGCCGCCTGCCTGGGGTCTCGATATTAGCCTGCTTTAACATCACAGAGTGGTTTTTTTTTTTTTATCAGCTTTCGCCTGCGGGATTCTGTAGCGGCAGTGAAACAGAGGTCACATCCGCACTGGCTATACATCACACGGCTAATGGCGCTATTAGCATCGCCTGCGCCATCGCTCCCCAAATGAGAAATATGTATTGTTTGGCTCAAATGTGCATAATGATAAGCTCCTAAATGATTTGCGGCATTAACTTTGAATGACATTGGCTGTATTTTTACTGAAAGAATTTTTGTCACCTGTGATGCAGTTATTAAGTTGCTGTTTTTCAGTATAGCCTATATATAAAAAAAGAAACATAGAAATGTAATGCAGTTGTTGTATTAGAATTATTATAAATATGATTTTTCATAAAATGATGAGTAGATTAATTGCTATAATGTTTACGGTATTTTTAAAAAAATTATGATAAAAATCTAAATACATTTGCATGCTTAATAATAAGTAAAATATTCATTCATTCATTTTCTTTTCGGCTTAGTCCCTTTGTTAATCTGGGGGTCGCCACTACGGAATGAACCGCCATCCAGCAGCACACTCAATCACATTCATACAGCACAGACAATGCAATTCACCTGTACCGCATGTTTTTGGACTTGTGTGGGAAACCCGAGCACCCGGAGGAAACCCACGCCAACATGGGGAGAACATGCAAACTCCACACAGAAACGCCAACTGACCCAGCCGAGGCTCGAACCAGCGACCTTGTTGCTGGGAGGCGAACGTGCTACCCACTGCGCCACCGTGCAGCTCCGAGTAAAATATAAATAGAATTATTAATATTTTCCATTATTAAACAAGGAAATTTGAAAAATTACTCTAATATTTATTTTTTTCGTGTGTGAAATTATATTATATTATATTATATTATATTATATTATATTATATTATATTATATTATATTATATTATATTATATTATATTATATTATATTATATTACTTGGAGCTAATTTTGTGTTTTTTTATTGCGATATTACATCTTTCTTTCATATTATTGCAGTTATTAATTGCTGTAATCCAAATCATTTTATTTATTTATTTATTTATTTATTTTTCTTTTTTTATTTAATGAATTTTTTTTTTTTTTTTTTTTTTTTTATTTTATTTCTTTTTTTTTTATTCAATAATTCTTGTAATATCTACTGGAGTTGGGTAAAAATTCTAATTAAATGGCATTTCTTTTTCCTGAATATTATATTTTATTTCAAGCCAGTATCCAGCCTATTGAAAGGGGTGGTTCTTTTTTCTGAAAAAGTGGATCTTATTCACCTCATTTTATATTTAATTATGAACTTTAGTGGCATTTTAACTATTCATTTAACATTTTGACTAATCTTTGCTGGATCTGCTTGTCAGATGGGGATCATAACTACGCTTTTTGTGATGCATCAAAAACATTTCCAACAATTTTGGCAAAGTGCTTACCATACTATTTTACTACAAAGTATTTATTTACATCCAGTTTTATAAATATTGTTATAAGATTAGTATTTAAAAAAATGAGTAAAGAAATATGAAACAAAATCTTACCTTTAAATACAAATTTATTATCATCCATCATTTAAAAAATCTTTAGGAATCTGGAAAAAATTTTTTTTAAATAAAACTGTAGCCTATAGGCAAATAACTAACCAGCCAGCTCGATCAACTTTCCTTAGTCAGAATTTGGCTACTTGAATAACTATAATTACATTAGTCTTAAAGCCTTATTCTACTCATAATTTTCGCAATTCATGGCATAGCGGTCAAAAATGGGATAAATGACCTCATATAGGGGGCAAACTCTGGACTTTTTCAGTTTGAACCACCCAACCCCCACCCCCTGGCAACAGGTCTGTATTATATTATTCATTCATTAATTTTCTTTTCGGCTTAGTCCTTTTATTAATCTGGGGTCGCCACAACGAAATGAACCGCCAACTTATCCAGCAAATGTTTTGCGTAGCAGATGCCCTTCCAGCTGCAACCCATCACTGGGAAACATCCATACACACTCATTCACACACATACACTATGGACAATTTAGCTCACCCAATTCACCCATGTTTTTGGACTGTGGGAGAAACTGGAGCACCTGGAGGAAACCCATGCCAACACAGGGAGAACATGCAAACTCCACACAGAAATGCCAACTGACCCAGCCCGGACTCGAACTAGCAACCTTCCTGCTGTGAGGCGACATTGCTAATCACTGAGCCACCATGTCGCCTTATAAGATTGATGTAGAGTTCACTGAGTTGCGACTTCTCTGTTATTTTCCATCCGGCCTCACAAATTTGATGAAGGCGAGCTGCCGTTTGTCCTGTCAGGTCTTTGGGGGTTAAACGGGACGCCCCGTGTGAGGGATGAGTGTAGCTTTGGGATATGTGCCATTTATGAGGAGGTCAGAGGGAAAGCGAGCGAGCGAACAGAGTTTACCGTAATTGAGCTGTCAGTATTCTGCTGTGTCGCGGCAAAGAAATGATAGAAAAAAAACAGTTTTGTAGAAATGTTATTTTCCTCAACAGACCTCTATTATTTATTTCATTTCCTTCCTGTGTCTGCGTCAGAGTTGCTGTGATGGGGTTAATAAAACAGAGGCCTGGGGTCTTTACTTGTACGTTTCAGGCTCTGTTTTCAGCGTCTTTTATTGGCAACTGGCCTTTTTTTTCTATCGATGTTTGCCGGGGTGTAAAAAGTACTCAAAATTCTACCAAAGTGAAAGTATTATGAGTGAAAAGTACAAGAGTCTGGCTGAAAAAACATTTCTGAGTAAAACTGCACATTAGGATGTAAAAAGTATCTGTCACCTTTTTATTTTCATACATTTTTTGATGTTATAGTGTGTAATATTTTTATTTAAACCCCCTTGTTTATACATGATGCAGTGGTTATCTGCAAAACTGTATTTTGCTGAAGGAGTTTGTTTGTTTGTTTGTTTGTTTGTTTGTTTGTTTGTTTGTTTTATTTTAATTATTTTATTTTATTTTTTATTTTATTTCAATTATTTTATTTTATTTTATTTATTCATTTAATTATTTATTATTCTATTTTATTTTTTATTTTGTGTATGGAAACATCCATACACACACATTCACACACACACACACACACACACACACACACTACGGACAATTCACCTGTACCGCATGTCTTTAAACTTGTGGGGAAAACCGGAGCACCCGGAGGAAACCCATGCGTACACGGGGAGAACATGCAAACTCCACACAGAAACGCCAACTGACCCAGCCGAGGCTAGAACCAGTGACCTTGTTTGCTGTGAGGATTTTATTTTATTTTATTTTATTTTATTTTATTTTATTTTATTTTATTTTATTTTATTTTATTTTATTTTATTTTATTTTATTTTATTTTATTTTATTATTTTATTATTTATTTATTTATTTTTATTTATTTATTTATTTTACGTTTTTATTTATTTATTTATTGTTATTTTTATTAGTTAGTTTTTATTATTTAATTTTTCTTTTATGTATTTCTTTGTTTTATTTATGTTCTTTTTCTTATTTTTTGTTGGTCTTTTCTTTTTATCTGTTTTTGTGTTGTTACTATTTGCTCATGTGATTGTATTCTTTGTGCTTTAAAATGGAAAACTACAACAAATATAATATAAAAAAGAGTTTAAAAAAGTAAAAGTAGTTCAGCAGAAATTTAGGCAAGAGAAGAGGTTATTGTTTCATCATATTGGGTCGTTCTCATATTCAATGTTAAATTGATGTAAAGTAGCTATACAGACATACAAAAGTTTGTTTAAAAGGTTAAGACAAACAAAAACACAGTTCCAAAGGTCAAATACATTTATCAAATGCAAATACAACAATTAAAATGCAGCAGAGTTGAATAATCTGGGAAACTCTTAAGGGGAAACTCTTGTTTTAAGTTTATAGTAGTCAGTATATAATTATAAAGCCATTTATCCACTCCTTTTGAGATCGATATAATAATGAAGTTATTGAATTTAAATGAATGAATTATATAATATTGAAACATTACATTTTTAAAAGATCTAATATTAATTGTTCATTTTGTGCACTAACATATTAACTGTGAATCAAGTTCTCGTTACTTGATTTTATTTGAACTCAATATATTGCATTCTGCCAATATACTAAACAGACAGCAAAAGGCTAATGGAAAATTCTCAGTTTCTCTGGATTTGTTGGATTGATTGGTATAAAATATGGGTTTGAGTAAACTGTTAATATTTGTTTTATTATATGGTCTGATCATATTTTTTCCCATTTAATTCACAAGCATTTTTGATAAAATAATAAAAAATAAAATAAATAATAATCGTTTTTATTTTTATTATTATTATTATTAATATTCGTTCATTCAATCATTCATTCATTTTCTTTTCTGCTTAGTCCCTTTATTAATCAGGGGTCACCACAGCGGAATGAACTGCCAACTTATCCAGCATATGTTTTACGCAGTGGATGTCCTTCCAGCTGCAACCCAACAATAATAATAAAAATTATAATAAAGAAAAAAATAATAATAATAATAATTTGAGCGATTTAGAACATTTTATGAATGTTTGTATGTATTTTTTATTTTTTTATTTTATTTTATTTTATTTTATTATTTTAAATCTAAACGAGTCAGAATAACAAATTATTTTATTTGTTGTGGTTTGTAAGTCAAGGTTATTCCACTAAATTCTGATTTCTTAAATCATCTAATGTTAAAACATTGACGTTGTGTTGTCTAAAAATTTATATAAATTTGTCTGAAAACAAACAAAAAACTCTAAATGACAGCGTTTTAATTAAAGGTAAAAATATAACTAGTAGTTTGAAATTATTAGTAGTTTCTGCTTCAGAAAACATTCAAGAAGTCAATGTGAATGCTAATTGAGTAAAATACAAATACAGAAAAACAAATACAGAATCCCCAAAATAAATCTGTAAATACAGTAAGCAAGTCAAATGATAGAAGTATTTTACAACCCCTAGATGTATTATTGTCAGTATGTGTCTCCTCACACCTGAACACCAGTCAGATTTTTACATTTAAATCTGTTGTTTGGCATGGCTCGGCATCTCATTGTCTCTCAGTAAATGTGTTTTTGGAGTAAATCCCTCCTTTCAGAGCCAGGATATGAAACGATAGTGAGATGTGAAGGAGCGTCAGTGTCGGGCTGAAGAAAATCCTCCTCTAATGAACTCGTGCACTAAAGCTCAACACACACACATGCACTGCTTAATGCCAACGCAGTGACTCTTTCAGAGGAAGCAGGATGAGAGTGTGTCACGGCCATGTTCATCAATCCTTTGCCAAACAAAACCAGACCCAGGCTGAAAGAAGCCAAATCTGTTCAGAAAAGTGCAGTATGTCAATATTTGCAGTGATGAAGCTCTGCTTCTTGATTTCTCAGTATATTCATGTGGCTTGTATTGTTGTTTTGGATGTCGTTCTCATGTCTGACCCCCGTGAAATGAAAAAAAAAAAAAATGAATAGGTTGGAAAAAATACAGATCAAAGAAGGCGGAGTTACAGGACATGCCCACTGATTGCGTCATGGTCACAGACCAGTGGTAGCTCAAAGGTGTTTAGGGGTTTTTGCTAGAAGGGATACAGCTGCAGATGGAAGTTAACAAGAATTATTTATATTAATTATTAAATTGGCAACTAAATAAATTTTTTTTAACATCTACCCCCACCCTAACCCTCACAGTAATGTAAAAACAGTAATTATACTGAGTATTGTTCATGTTATATAATAAATTACCCATTCAATTATATTTTATTAATAAATACTCCTACCCCGACCCTCAATGACTTTCACCTTGCTTGGACTGAACGCTCAGAATTTCTAGATAACTTGATCCTAATGATCCGAGTGATCTGTTAGGTTTGTATTTAGTGAGCATATCTGTAAAGTATTGAGGTCCTAGGCCATTTAGTGACTTATAGACAAGTAATAATACTTTAAAATCTATTCTGAATGTAACTGGGAGCCAGTGTAGAGACCTCACGACAGGTGTGATGTGCTCTGATTTTATGGTTCTAGAAAGAATCCTGGCAGCAGCGTTCTGGATGGGGAGGGGTTCATTACAGTAATCCACCATACTGGTGATAAAAGCATAAAATAACCCATGAATTATATTTTATTAATGTCTACTCATATCTCAACCCTAAAACAAACCCTCACAGTAATGTAAAATCGCTTATTATACCAAGTTTTATTCATGTGACTTCTTAAATGACCCATAAATTGTATTTTATTAACATCTAACCCAACCCTAACCCTAAACCCAACTCTCACAGTAATGTAAAAACTGTCATTTTACTGAGTATTACTCATATTATTTATTAAATGTCCTATAAATTGTATTTCATTAACATCTTACCCAACCCTAACCCTAAACCCAACCCTCACATTAATGTAAAAACAGTCATTATACTGAGTATTACTCATATTATTTAGTAAATAACCCATACATTGTATTTTATTAACATCTAACTCAGTCCTAACCCTAAACCCAATCCTCACAATAATGTAAAACATTCATTTTACCGACTATTATTCATATTGTTTGTCATATTACCCATTAAATTGAATTTTATTAATGTCTACCCCTATCCCAACCCTCACAGTAATGTAAAAACAGTAATTATACGGAGTATTATTCATATTATTTATTAAAATTACCCATTAAATAGTATTTTATTAATGTCTACCCATACCCCAACCCTAAACCCAACTCTCACAGTAAATTATTCATATTATTTATTAAATTAACCATTGAATTGATTGTATTTTATTAATATCTACCCCTACACCCACCCTCAAAGTAATGTAAAAACAGTAATTATTGTTGTACGGTAATTGTACTATTGTAATAATATAAATAATTCTTGTTAACATCCAGCTGCAGATGTCTTCCTTCTAGACCAGACCTAGGCAATTTACGGCCCATGTGGCACGCTGGACTTCTTTGATTGGCCCACGTGAAGTATTTAAGTAATTTAAATTCAACCGCAAACAGGGCCTTGCAGTGCCAGGTCTGATATTGCGAGTTAACAAAAGGTGACTTTCACATATAGCGTCTTTTGCACGCTCAGGTTTGTCATTTCAAATGGAGACACGCCTGTTCAGCAGCAAATAGGAAAGGATACCGCACATATGCCACGCTCACGTTTTCCAGGTGCAGCAAGTTGAAAAAACAGCGAGTTGAAACATTTTAAAGTGCAGCGAGTGAACCACGAGTCACGTGACAGGATCCAACCAGGCAGCTTCACATTTTGGATGGAATTACATAGTAATAAAGGTAGACTTTATTAGTGATTTAACAAATCCAGATACAGATCCTCTCTAAGTGATGAGCATTACATCACATATCCACCTCACATTCAACCAAACTTTAGTGCAGTTTTTCAGACAAAGGCTAGAATTCTCTCACTGAACATAAAAATAAATACATAAATAAAGGCATAAATAAATGAATAACTGAATAAATTACTGAATAAATAAATAAATAAATAAATAAATAAATAAATAAAATTAAGTAAGGTTAAGCAATCAAACAAACACCACCGTGGCATTTATATGAAGTTGATATTGTGATGCTGGTCTTTAAAATGCTTTGTGTGTAAAATGTATTATTTTATAGTTTTTATGAATGTTTATTGAATAGTTTCACATAAATTAACTGTATTGGTCTGGCCCTCTAAAACTGTGCATGAGTCTAATGTGGCCCCTTGGAAATATGAATAGCCCACCCCTGTTCTAGACTTTACTGTGTTTAGGAGCCGAAATTAATTCTCCAAAAGTTTGCAGAAACTGTGGAGAAACAAACTCAAAAAGGCATCATATTGTTAGAAATTATGTAAGTTCAGTTCGTTCATGGATATTGTTTGAAGTACAGCACAGCCTGAAGACTTTTTGTGTTTGTATTTTTTTGCAGCGCCTAGTGCTCCTCCTCAGCAGGTGACAGTCCTCACTGTGGGCAACCAGAACAGCACATCTATTAGCATCTCCTGGGACCCTCCTCCCACAGAACACCAGAACGGCATCATCCAGGAGTATAAGGTGAACAACAATTAACACTTGTTATTCGTTTATTTCTTTAATATTCACAGTGTTAAGAATAAATGTACTGTAAACCTAACATTTATATTATATTATATTATATTATATTTGTTACGTGTTTAAGTTGTTAAAATATTAAAGAGGATGAAACGTAACATTCAGTGAGTCTACTGATGCTGGATGACAGAGAATACAACGACCACTTGTTAAGTGAAACAAATTAAGTATTTAATATTAAGTGAATGTCAGACAATGAGAGAATGCATTACAAATGTAAAGTTAAATAATTAAATTAAAGAAAATAGGAGTGTTGCCAAAACAAAGAAATAAATATAACAAAACGATCTAACTAAACCCCAACCCACTAAACTGACTAACCAAAGAAAAATGCAGAAACAAAACCGTAATCTTCAGCACGAAGCTTAACTAAACTTCATAACCTCAAACAAAATTACACATGTGGCAACGCCTCCTTAAACTAACTAACAAATAAATATCATAAACTGCTCACCTTACTAGAGTTCTCGTAAAGTACACACTGTTAGCCATTAGCAAAACACAATTCTCATATAATCCAATTCTCACAAAGATCGTTCAATTTCTCACTAGATAATACTGAGCTGCACAAGCATATCTAATAAAGTGGTCTCTTGATAAAGAGAAAACTAGAATACAGCAAATTGTAAGCAAAACATAAGCAAAACACAGATGAACAGGCTGGCCGACACAAGTGAGGAGTCTGGCTGTAAGCCAAGCGCTCCTCAAGAACAGCGCAAGCGCACGGCTTTTATACGGAGCGGACCCGGTTTTGATTGGCGTGTCGATGGTGATTGACAGCTCCTTGGACCAATGGTTGCACACCTAGAACCAGCACATGACACACAGCGGAAGAAAAAGAAGAGCACGCAAAACAGAACAAACAAAACATACGTGAAACGTAACAATTATATTATATTATATTATATTATATTATATTATATTATATTATATTATATTATATTATATTATATTATATTATATTATATTATATTATATTATATTATATTATATTATATTATATTACATCTCAATTTAATATTATTGCTGTTATTACTTTCGGTAATCCAGCTCAATTTAATTTTGAGAAAGTGTGTTATTTTATTTTATTTTATTAATCAGCATTAAAATGTATTTGCAGTGTAGAGTGTATTACATATTACTATTTACTGTCATTTTTTCAGTAGGAAGGAAAATTCTAATAAAATTGCATTAGTTGTAATATAATATAATATAATATAATATAATATAATATAATATAATATAATATAATATAATATAATATAATATAGAGACTTCATAAATAATTTACAATGTATTTTATTTTATTTTATTTTATTTTATTTTATTTTATTTTATTTTATTTTATTTTATGATCTCTGCATTGCAAACTCAGTGTTTTT
>NC_079449.1:9852364-9869864 GCF_903798145.1 Danio aesculapii | reverse complement strand
CACATTCTCTTGATATACATTTACAATAAAAAAAAGTCACTAAGACTTCAGTTTAATTTTAAGTTTGTGTCTTCTTTCTACACATCACAAAGCATTTTTAACAAGACAATGGTTTTGCTTTAAAATAAGATTATTTTACTTACCAGTTGTCAGATAATTTAGCTTGTTTTAAGGATAAAATAACTTAATTTTGATATTATTTCTGAAAACAAGACTATGTACATGTATATCTATATGTATATCTATATATATATATATATATATATATATATATATATATATATATATATATATATATATATATATATATATATATATATATATATATATATATATATATATATATATATATATATTTGGCACTGAAGTACCAACTCTGATTATTAGATCATTGCCTGCCTATTATTAAGATACTGGCTGCTTAAATAATCCTAGATCCTATAATCCATCATCCAAGCCAATACCCAATTAGTGTAATAACTACTAATCGTAACACTTCAAATAAGGTTGTATTAGTTAATGTTAATTAATGCATTTACTAACATGAACAAACAATGAACAATACATTGATCACAGTATTTGTTCATGTTAGTTAACCTTAGTTAATGAAAATACAGTTGCTCGTTGTTTGTTCATGTTAATTCACTGTGCATTACCTCATGTTAACCAGCATGAATTTAGATTTTAATAAGGCATTAGTGTGTTGAACTTCGATTAATAAATGATAGTAAATGTTAGTTCATGTCAGTAAATAAATTAACTAATAATAGCTTATTGTAAAGAGTAACCCTATTAATAAGCAGCAAGTTAGGAAGACAAAAGTCATAGTAATGGTTTATTAATAGCAAAGAGTTGTACCAAACTCACGTTTAAAAATAATAATAATAATAATAATAATAATTTGTATAGTATTTCTTTCTTTGTTTATTTTAATGATGTAAAAACAGCTTTTTGTGGTCCTGTTGCATTTTTAAAAAGCATTTGAATGTGTCGCAGCTTTGCTAAATGATGATTGGTCTAGACTGCAAATTGGCGGGACTTTAATGATGTGATATGTTGATGGAAAAAAATCAAGATTTTTAAAAATTATTTTCAAAATACAGTAAAACTAATTCAATTTTAATACATTTTATTTTTTATTATAATTACATCAGTCTACTTTAAGAAATATGCTAATTTAGTGATATTATAGTTGTTTTATTATTATTATTATTATTATTATTATTATTATTATTATTATTATTATTATTATCATCATCATCATCCTTATTATTATTATTATTATTATTATTATTATTATTATTATTATTATTATTATTTTAGATTATTATTATTATTATTATTATTATTATTATTATTATTATTATTATTATTATTATTATCATCATCCTTATTATTATTATTATTATTATTATTATTATTATTATTATTATTATTATTATTATTATTATTATTATCATAATCATCATCATCATCATCATCATTATTATTATTATTATTATTATTATTATTAGATTATTATTATTATTATTATTATTATTATTATTATTATTGTTGTTGTTGTTATTATTATTATTATTATTATTATTATTATTATTATTATTATTATTATTATTATTACTACTACTACTACTACTACTATTATTATTTAAAAACACTGTTCTACCCACTATTCCATTATTAAAAATACTGTTCTAAACAATATTGTTTACAAGTAATTTCTCTGTTTCAGATTAGTTTTCAATGCAACATAGCAGAAATATACAGTTGTCAAAATTTGAATTGGATCAAATAACATTTTTTCAGAATTGTCTCAAGATGAGAATGGGTGTTGAACAGGCAATTTTCATCCACCTTTTTTTTTTTTAACCGCTTGACCACTATATAGAAAATAAGTGTCACTTTTCTTTGCTTTCCTGTTCTTGAAAAGCTCCTGCCGCCACTGAAACACACTGTCCCTTTTTGTTTGTTATTTAATTTGTTACGCTTTATTTTAAGTGTGTTTGTGTGTCTTCTGTGTTGTCTCATTCCTTTGGCTGCTGTCTTGACTCTGATGGCATAAAGCAAAACCTCCAAACACACACCGATACGCATGCGATAATCATGCACAGATACACACAAACCTTCCAGAGCCCGACTGAGCACTGCAGGCTTTTTAACACACACTCTTCTCTGTCTTCTTGTTTTTGCAGTTCAGTCGTTCACCTTCACCCCTGCAGGTACTGTTCATTTGTCCCGTCTTTTTGAAACCACCATCCCTTGTTCCTGCATTTATCTTTCTTTTCTTTACAATATCAATATCACCCTTTTTCCATGATCCATGGTCGCAGGTCTTCAGATGATGCCCACCTGACTTTGTTTGCACAAAATTTGGAATAATTTATGATATAAAATAAATAAATAAATTTTATTTTATTTTATTTTATTTTATTTTATTTTATTTTATTTTATTTTATTTTATTTTATTTTATTTTAGTTTTAATTAATTAATTATTTTTTATTATTTTACTGTATATTATTTTATTATATATATATATATATATATATATATATATATATATATATATATATATATATATATATATATATATATATATATATATATATATATATATATATATATATTGATTTGTTATGGTTGTTTTTGTTATTATTATTTAATTATTTTTTATTTGAATATTTTTATTGATTTAATTGTTTATATATTTTGATTTTATTTATTTTATTATATTTTTATTATTTATTTAGTTAGATTTCTTATTGTTTTTATTATTTTTTACTTAGATTTATATTTTTAATTATTTTATTATTGATTTAATTGTTTATATATTTTATTTTATAATTTTTTTATTTAATTGTATTTATATATTTATTTTGAATTATTATTATTATTGTTGTTGTTGTTGTTGTTTAATTATTTTTAAATTTTTCAATTTTTTTATTTACATTTTTTATTTAATTGTTTATTTATTTAGATTTATTTTTATTTATTTTACTTTATTTATTTTTATTTATTATTTATTTATTTAAATTTAATATTATTTATTAATTTATTTATTACTTTTTTATTTTTTAATATTTGATTATTGATTTAATTATTTATGTATTTTTTTATTATTTGCATATTTATTTTGATTTATTATATATATATATATATATATATATATATATATATATATATATATGTATTATTATTATTATTATTAATAATATTATTGATTATTAATATTAATGATTATTGAATAGTATTGAATATTTTGTTTTCTTTTATTTTATTTTCGAAACATGGAGTTTTTTTTCTACAAAATAACAAGGTCAAAACCTAAAAATGATCTTGACTGTGTATAAACTGTAAAACCCTCAATATTATTATTAATTTTACACACCTTTATACGCTTCTGTCAAAGTCAGGTAGGAGATCTGTGAGCTGCAAGATCCTGCAGTTCTCCGTTCGTGTTTCTTTGTCCTTTTCTTCAGGTCATTGTTTTTTTCAGTGGTGGTCACCTGTGCTGGTTTCCTCATGTGGGTTTTCCATCTCATCTTTATCCTTCTTTTGTTCTCCTATTCTCTCTTTCAGATTTGTTGCTTGTGCAGGTGTTGTGAAATGTTTTTGTTCTCTTTCTGAGTTCTCCGCTCTTTGATTCATTGCTGTCTTTGTTATTATCCGCTTGAACAAACTTACATATGGGATTCAGTTGTTCTCTCCATACAAGGTTGTCGACATGTTTTCTGAAGGTTTTTCCATCTCCCTCTAGTGAAATATGCTTCTGTATGTTTTATTGTACAGTGGGCTAAATTAAAAATAGACTGCCTTTGGAATATGATACTAAAATACTGAATATGGTTTTATTCAGTATTATTCTTAGTATTGTATATATACAGTTAAAGTCACAATTATTAGCCCTCCCATTTTCAAATATTTCCCAAATGATGTTTAACAGAACAAAGGATTTTTCACAGTATTTCCTGTAATGTTTTTCCCTCTGTAGATAGTCTTATTTGTTTTATTTTGTCTAAAATAAAATCAGTTTTTAATTTTTTAAAACCATTTTAAAGTCAATATTGTTATTGACTTTAGCACACTCTTCACGCCAGATAAATAAGATCTAGCCTCGGACGCCAGAAATGTCTGTTTCTCTGGATATCCAGACAACAAGCCAGCGGAGCTGCCCAATACCCAAACCTGTTAACCAGTATTCAACTGAATTAACAGTCTCCGATCAATATAGAAGCTGACTGAAAAAGTTAGAGAGGAGCAGAAGTAGGAGACAAAGTACTAATGATAAAGAAAGAGCAGAGTTTATTAAATAATCTTAGTTGCGTATGATTCAGTGCTCAGACTTTGTCTGACCAGGATAAATCTAGCAAGTGTTATTATACCACAAGCAACAGAAATGGAAAATGAATGCTTCACAACATTGTCCAGAGACAATACAGACATTGAAATGGAGGCATTATCTTATTGCGTCGCTTGAATCTACACTGTCATAAGATTATAACAATATGGAAAAATTAAATAATAATAAAACAGTAATTATAGGAAAATAATAATAATAAAATATAAAAGCATAATAAAATGACAATTAATACTCAATAATATTAATCAAATCATTAACTAATGATCAATTCAATTCAATTTTTTTTCAATTCACCTTTATTTGTATAGCGCTTTTACAATGTAGATTGTGTCAAAGCAGCTTCACATAAAAGGTCACAGTAAATAGGAACAGTGTAATTCAGTTTGTAGTGTTTAAGTTCAGTTCAGTTTAGCTCAGTTCAGTGTGGTTTAACAATCACTACTGAGAGTCTAAATATTGAAGAGCAAATCCAACGATGCGCAGCTCTATAGATCCTGAACCAGTGGCGACAGCGGAGAGGGAAAAAAAACTTCACTAATGGCGGAAGTGAAGAAAAAAAACCTTGAGAGAAACCAGGCTCAGTTGGGCACGACCATTTTAATTTCTCCGCTGGCCAAACGCCATCAATAAAATGATAAAATGATAATTATATAAATGACTAATGATCATATGATTAAATAAAATAATTAAATGAAGAATAAATGAATAAAAACAAATTAAAATAAAACACAAATAAATGGTTGTTTTTTTGTAACAACACACACATAAGTTTGCTACAAGGATTCTCGGATCCTTAGTTAGATTCTTCAATATTATTAGCCCCCATGAACAATATTATTTTCAGATAATCTACAGAACAAACCATCGTTATACAATGACTTGCCTAATAAGCCTAACTTGTCTAATTAACCCAGTTAAGCCTTTAAATGTGACTTTAAGCTGAATACTAGTATCTTGAAAATTATCTAGTTAAATATTATATACTGTCATCATTGCAAAGATAAAAGAAATCAGTTATTTGAGATGAGTTATTAAAACTCTATTATGTTTATAAATGTGTTGAAAAAAATCTTTCCGTAAACAGAAATTGCAGACAAAACTATACAGGGGATCTAATAATTCAGGAGGGCTAATAATTCTAGCTTTAACATATATACATACATACATACATACATACATACATACATACGTACGTACGTACGTACGTACGTATGTATGTATGTATGTATGTATGTATGTATGTATGTATGTATGTATGTATGTATGTATGTATATAGTGTATATATATATATATATATAGTGAATTGTCCTTTGTTGTAGCTTTTAACAAATGCCATTTTCCTGCTATATACTGCAGAAAATATCATGAGTAGTATGCTATTCCCAACATCGCCTTATTGCCACCGACCTCATAATTTCAATCCATCAAATATCCTCCCATCCTCAAATACGGTCACGCTGCCATTGATTTTCCACTTTATGTTCCCAATAGCAGAGAAATGTTAGTAATTCAATGGTTGGTTTATCCGCAAGTGACGTGATATACAGGAGACTCACAGGCCTACAGAGGTTAACCAGTGATGACCTGATCCAGTCACACGCTCGGCCACAATCACAGTGTGAATTGATAACAAAAAGCCAAAAAGAAGAAAAAAATCACTAAGGCTCGCTCCAGGTCTCTCAGGGATTGAGGTGTGCTTTTATCTTGTTGGAGGGTTTCGCTCCTAACTTCATTACAGATGAAATCAGTCTCTCTGCAAAAGCGGACACCACTGCACTCCACTTTTCCAGAGATAAGACCATGGCAGTCAGGTGTCTGAGTCGTATGGCCTCAATATCCCTCGTCTTCGTTTTAATGCACTCCAGTGGTCTCTCCTCGCCACTGCTTCAGTGGGCTTCAAGGTTGTTGGCTCCCAGGGGACGGCATCTTTCTTGGTTTTCAGCGCCCATGTGCCGAGCAGATAAGTGTAGCGTTCAGGTGCATTACTGACACTCCAGACCCCATGTGTGTGATGCTTGCGGAGGCAGCGGCCCGTGCAAGTCAAAAATAAAATCAGATTATGTTGAATTTACTAAGAAACAGTGGTTCATGCACTTTTCACTGCAGTTTGGACAAACAAAAGGGGGGTGTGTAATTCAGTCGTTGAAGCATCCGTGCCGTTTACTTTGTTATTATACTGCTTTGAGTTCTATTTGTTGACAGGACTCTTGCCCAAGAAGAGATGTGATGCAAATGTTTACTTTTTTTAGTTTACAAATATGGCATGGTGGCTCAGTGGTTAGCATTGTCATCTCACAGCAAGAAGGTCGCTAGTTTGAGTCCCAGCTGGGCCAGTTGGCATTTCTGCGTGGAGTTTGCATGTTCTCCCCATGTTCACGTGGGTTTCCTCCGGGTGCTCCAGTTTCCCAAAGTCCAAAGACATGCGCTATAGGTGAATATGGTAAACAAAATTGGTCGTAGTGTGTGTGTGAATGAGTGTATGGGTGTTTCCCAGTACTTGGTTGTGGCTGAAAGGGCATCTGCTACATAAAACATATGCCAGAATAGTTGATGGTCCGATGTGGCGACCCCTGATAAATAAGGTACTAAGCCAAAGGAAAACGAACTGAACATGGTATTGTATGAGCAATAATGTTGTTATTGAATATAATGCCTCATAACTATAAGTTGTAAGGGAAATAGGGTGTTTTGCTTCCTTATGCATTTGTAACCCTTCTGGTTCTACTTGCACCACTTGAAGTAGGGTCTGAACCGGTGTCTTACCCACAGCCTCAAGCATAGGTTGCCAGTTTCGCTCTTTTGGTCAAAGGGATGAGGTTTATTCACTCAGCTCGGATGCACTAACCCCCCTCAGCCTCATTCCCATCTGGGTCACGCCACCAGTCTAACCTCTCCAGATCTGCCTGGACTGCTTTGAGCGGTATTCGAACTGGCACCTCTGGCACTGGAGAGCACTAACAAGCATGCTAATGACTGCACCCTCTAGCATCAGTGTGCCTCTTGTGAGTAGGGGAGTTAGGTTTACTTATGCAGCTTCTACTAGCTGCTCTTTATAACACTAACCTCACTCCCATCTGGGTCACAACACCAGTATATCCCCTTAAATATTGGCCATACTATTGAGTAGCATTCCACCTGGCATATCTGGAATGGGAGGTTGCTTAGAAGTATGCTAATGACCACAGCTGCAAGTATCAGTTGCTATTGTACTTTATTTGCATGCAGGGAAGTTAGGTTTGCTCGCACAGCTCTCCTACAGTAAACCCCCCTCAACCTCACTCACATCTGGGTCACGACATCAATGCAATTCCTTCATTTCTTTTCGCACTACTCTGGAAGGGATTTAGGCAAATCTAGCATGGAAGAATGCTAACAAGGATGCTAATGATGGTAGCCTTCAGCATCAGTCAGTAGTGTACCTCTTGCGACTAAGGAAGTTAGGTTTATTTATGCAGCTCTTACTAGCTGCTCTCCATAACGTTAACCCCACTCAACCTCACTGCCATCCATTTCACAACACCAGTAAATCCCCTTCAATTTTGCTCATTCTATTGAGTAGCATTCGAGCTGGCATCCCTGAAACGGGAGGTTGCTATGAAGGATGCTAATGACCACAGATGCAAGGAATGAGTTGCTATTGTATCTCATTTGGAGGCAGGGAAGTAATGTTTGTTCACACAGCTCGCCTAAAGTAAACCCTCCTTCAACCTCACTCGCTTCTATAGAGCAATGCAATGCCTTCAGTTCTTCTCGCACCACTCTGGGAGGGATTTAGATTGGCAAATCTAGCATGGAAGAGTGCTAACAAGGATGCTAATGATGGTAGCCTCAAGCATCAATCTGTAGTGTGCCTCTTGTGACTAGGGGAGAGAGGTTTACTTTTGCAGCTTTTATTAGCTGTTCTCCATAACGCTAACCCCACTCAACCTCACTCCCATCCCGGTCACAACAGCAGTATATCCCCTTCAATTTTGCTCATACTATTGAGTAGCATTCCTGCTGGATTGGAAGTTTACTAACAAGTATGCTAATGACCACAGTTACAAGCCTCAGTTGCTATTGTACCCCATTTATGACCAGGGGAGTGAGATTTGCTCACACAGCTCCCCTACACTTACCCCATCTACCCTCACTCCCATCTGGGTAACACCATCCTATGCAAAGTCTTCAGTTCTTCTCACAGCACTTTGGGAGGGATTTAGGCAAATCTAGCATTGAAGGATGCTAATGATGGTAGCCTCCTGCATCAGTCAGTAGTGTGCCTCTTGTGACCAAGGGAATGAGATGGGATTTATTCCCAAAGCTCTTACTTCCTGCCCTCCATAACACTAACCCCACTCAACCTCACTCCCATCCAGGTCACAACACCAATATAACTCCTTCAACTCTGCTCGTACTACTAATCAACATTCGAGCCGGCATACATAGATCGGGGAGGTATTAACAAAGATTCACCACAGTTACAAGCCTCAGTTGCTAGTGTACCCCATTTATGACCATGAAAGTGAGGTTTGCTCACAGAGCTCCCGTACACTTACCCCATCAACCCTAACTCCCATCTGGGTCAAGCTACCAATCCAATGCCTCTAGTTCTCCTCGCACGACTCTGGAAGGGATTCAGATTGCCATGTATGGTGCTAACAAGGATGCTCAAAGACTCATTCCTTATGTGCCAGCCAGTATTGTGCATCTTGCAGCGAGGGGAATGGAGTTGACTCACACAACTTTTACTAGCTGACATGCATTAAACTAATCCTCATCAACTTTACTCCAATCCGGGTCACGGCACCAACACAAATCCTCCCATTCGACTCACACTGCTCTGAATAGGATTCATATTGGAGTCTTCAGCATGGAAGTCAGGCATGCGAGCGAAGATGCTAAAGACCACAGAATCCTACAAGCTGTCCCCTGTTACGTCTCTCAATCTCTCTCGTATTTAGATCATGGCACCAATATTTACTCATATCACTCCATGCAAGATTTAAGCAGGCATATGTAGCATGGAAGACCGTCATGTTTACAAGTTTGTTAAATAGAGCCTTCTACTGGCTGTCCTCTATTACCCACCTCAACCTCATTCCCATCCGGGTCATGGCACCAGTTTAACCACTCCAGTTAGACGCACATACTACTCCAAGGCATCT
Source organism: Danio aesculapii (assembly GCF_903798145.1). Taxonomy (NCBI): domain Eukaryota; kingdom Metazoa; phylum Chordata; class Actinopteri; order Cypriniformes; family Danionidae; genus Danio; species Danio aesculapii. Next base: position 9,860,358 of record NC_079449.1, on the reverse strand, counting down.
TAACAAAGAGATTAAAAAACTGCAATCTCTATTGTGCGTTGTTGTGAAGGCAGAGGATTGATGTTTACTCACACAACTCCTACTAGCTGACCTCTGTTACATATATGTATCGCACTTGTTCAAAGTTTTAAAGCAGGGGGGGTCCAAACTCGGTCCTAGAGGGCCAATTTCCTACATATTTTAGTTCCAACCCCAATTAAACACACCTGAACCAGCTAATCAAGCTCTTTCTAGGTATGCTAGAAACTTCCTGGCAGGTGTGATGATACAAGTTGGAGCTAAACTATGCAGGACACTGGACCTCCAAGCTTGGACACCCCTGTCTAAGAGGCACCAATGAGCCTTGGTTGGAATCTTTGTTTTATTCTTGTATACTGGAGCCAAATTGTCTTCATTTTCATAGTTTCCTGCAAACCCTGTGAACATTCTAGTGTTTATAGAACAAAGAAGAATGGTCAATACAGAAAGGATGGGAAGGTGTTTTTGTTCTGAAAAGATATGCAGGCACTTGTGTTTGATCGAGGCCGTCGGGTGTTAAAAATGGATAATCCAAATACATCTGTTAACACAAACAAAACACTTTCCTCCTTTAAACCTGCCATCGCTGTGAGGCTAAATCAAGTTGCGCTTGTGCGGGAAGGAAGGATTTGATGGAATTTTTATATGGCCGATTTTGTCGTGCCGCAGTAAATGCTTATTAAAGAGGAGTAATCAGTTTTCATATTGGAGAGAGTGCTTATCTGGAGCTCAGCCTAAAGCTGAGACCAGCGCCAGTCTACGGGCCACATCAAAGCGTCAGCAATGTGTCCTATTGTAGATAGGCACTTAACAGACCCACACACACACATAAAACAAGTCCCTTGGGGAGAGAAATACCTTTAGTGTTTGTTCTCAATTTACTGAAATGCCAGATTCCGGAATTAGCCGTGAATGCAAATAAACCCAACAAACCATGTGCTCAAAGGAGAGATGGACGCTGGTTAGTGTTCATCAAGTTGAATGCCTGGACTGTTTGTGTGTCAGAAGAAGTGATGGATTGTTAACCGTGGAGAGAAAATGTCACCGATCTAATTCGGATTCTCCGCAGGGTGTCTAAACAGACCAGGAGTCACTTTGGATTAGTTAAAATGATGTTTGTTAAATAGGGAAAATTTTAAATTCGGATTTATTTACTCATGCCATTCCAATCTGTACGTGAAAAAAGCTCAACATTGTTTTGCATCCCATTAACATTTGTTGAATGGAATTATTTTACACTTGATTTAGACTATTTTTCCTTAATAATCCATTACTTTAGTGTTTCTTTTTGAACACCATTTGAATAAATCACTTTCTTTTGGCAAGATTGTGAAGGAAAAAAGAAACTAAATAGGAGTTGCCTTGATTTCATCCATTCATTAGTGATTTATTTAGCAGTTTGAGAAATTCTGAGCCATTTGTACAGACTTTCCAGCTGTGTAAATGTTCATGTTTCAAAACAATCAGGAATTAAGACGAGAATAAGTAATTCATTTCTTGTTATAATGAATGTAATGATGACTCAGTCTCTTTCTCTCTGTTTTCTACCCTTTTTCTGACCCCAGTGACGTTCCAGCGTGTTGATGGAGGCTTGATGAGCAACGGGAGGTAAGATTCCTGTCATCTGCTCTCTCGTTTCCCCTTGTTTTTCTTCAGCATGCCACAAAACAGCGCTGGTTATTATCTTTGTGCCAATCACCTGCCTTTAACCTTCAAAGACCAGCCCCTCAATTCCAAACCTCATTCATATTCTGTCCATCATCCTCTGGAAGGTCATCAAAACCATTATCCTCTACAAGGCAGTCGTCTTCCAGCCCGCACTCCGCTTTTAAGGGTTCGCGCCATCGCTGCACTGTTAGAAATTCATCTTAAGGGACGCTTCGGAAGGGAGAATTGAAAGGTTGTTTCTATAGCTTTCCGTGAGAATTCTTGTGACACACAGCCGTTTCTCATGGGTCAGCAGCTTGATTAACCTTCTAAAAGTCACGGCAGAGTCCATCAATGCGGAACAATTCTTTGCATAACCATTAAAACAGGCTTCTTTCAGATATAAAGAAATAATTCAACCAGATATATTCAAGATATTGGGCACTTTGCTGGTGTTAAACAGGTGATCTGTGATCCCAGGAGAATCCATATCAGTAATCGAAGGCAAGATTATATATTTATATATAACATTATCTTATTATTGCATTGATATACAATTATACTTATAAATTTTATCTTCTATCTTGAATAGTAAAATATAAAATTATATTATTTGAAGTAATATTACTCTAATATAAACACAAGTATTTAGAGAACTATTAAGACAACTGAAATTAAATTTTCTATATTACAAAATAAAAAGCATTGTCTTGCTGATTCATTTAATACTAAACAAATATTTTATGCCTGTGTGTATAATGAATTCATTCAAATGAGATCTAGTCTAGTATAGTAAGTCTAGTATAATATTAGACATTGTCAATTTAAAATTATCTAAAGTGTATTTTACTGCTATGTAAAGAAGCTATTTGAACTTTATACGATCTATTTATAAACTATTATAAATGAATTAAATAGCTTATTGTTTAAATTTTGTTAATTTAACAGTATTTCGCTGTTAAGTATTTCCTGTAGAATATACAGTAACTTACTGGCACCTACTGTAAGTTGCTTTAAAGTTGCCAGTAACTTACTGTAAATCAATTACAGCGAAAATACTGTATTTACATTTACAGCACAGTTTATCTTGTTCTATATGTATTAACAGTATTGTATATTTTTACCGTACAATATGCTGTAATTTTCACAATGCAACTTTAAAATACAGTAACATACTGCATAACTGTCCTGCAGTTAAATTAAGGGGGTAAAGGTGAAATTGTAAATGTTATTTATGCTTACAGCACCATTTATCTCACTGTTTATGTATGTACAGTATAGTATATATTTACTGTAAAACATACAGTAATTTTCACAATGCAACTTTAAAATACAGTAGCATACTGCATAACTGTCCTACAGTAAAAATAAGGGGTAAATGTGAAAATGTAAACGTTATTTATTCTTACAGCACCATTTACCTTGCTTTTAATTTATTTACAGTAAAGTATATTTTTACTGTAAAATACACAGAAATATTCACAACGCAGCTTTAAAATACAGCAACATACTGCATAACTGTTCTACAGTAAAATACAGTTTGTATTGCAGTTAAATACTGTGTAATTTACAAAAATCATTAACTAAACGCAGATTTAAAATACAGTAACATAATGCATAACTGTCCGACAGTAAAATTAAGATGTAAATGTGAAAATGTAACTGTTATTTACGTTTACAGCACCATTTATCTTGCTTTATTTGTATTTACAGTATTGTATATCTTTACTGTAAACATACAGTAATTTTCACAATGCAACTATAAAATACAGTAACACACTGCATTACTGCCCTACAGTAAAATTAAAGGGGTAAATGTGAAAATGTAATTGTTATTTATGTTTACAGCACCATTTATCTTGCTGTTTATTTATTTACAGTGTAGCATATCTTTGCTGTAAAACATACAGTAATTTTTACAATGCAACTTTAAAATACAGTAACATACTGCAAAACTGTCCTACAGTGAAATTAAGATGTAAATGTGAAAATGTAAATGGTATTTACATTTACAGCACCATTTACCTTGATGTTTATTTGTTTATTTGCAGTATAGTATATATTTGCTGTAAAATATACAGTAATATTCACAACGCAGCTTTAAAATATAGTAACATACCGCATAACTGTCCTACAGTAAAATTAAGATGTAAATGTGAAAATGTAACTGTTATTTACGTTTACAGCACCATTTATCTTGCTTTATTTGTATTTACAATATTGTATATCTTTTCTGTAAACATACAGTAATTTTCACAATGCAACTATAAAATACAGTAACACACTGCATTACTGCCCTACAGTAAAATTAAAGGGGTAAATGTGAAAATGTAATTGTTATTTATGTTTACAGCACCATTTATCTTGCTGTTTATTTATTTACAGTGTAGCATATCTTTGCTGTAAAAATATACAGTAATATTCACAACGCAGCTTTAAAATACAGTAACATACCGCATAACTGTTCTACAGTAAAATACAGTCACTTACAACAATAATTAACTAAATACACTATACATCACATATTTAAGCAATTTAGACAAATATTTAACTGAATTTGAGCATTTTGATATTTAAAAAAAAATGTAAAAGTTATTTTGATGGATTACTATGTGTAGTCGAATGTATGGTTTTCCCATGTGCACCCAGTTTTATCAGCAGATGCACCCACAGCGACGCTACACTTATACATCAAGCTCGCTCTGATATCGCATGTGACTGATGGATCAAAATATGCGATCTGCCTGTTTGTGTACCCTGCATTCTGTCAAACACACACCACGCACACACATACTGTACGTGTGCACACAAATCTGCGCTCATCTCCCTTCACGGACGGCTAGCTGCTCATAAATCTCACCCCCCAAAAAGAATTAGCAGGAACAATTTAAGCAGAGAAGGGTTTTATTTTATCATTTGTCAGCCCCCCTTTCTGTCCCCGCCGCCTTACGGACCCCCACAGTGATAAATTTGCCTGTCACCTCGGCTGGGCGGCTGGAATATGAGCACGTGTAATAATGTAAAAATAATTACCCCAGGGAAAGGCTAGGCTAACCCTTCCGGAATCTTCTGACGGGCTTCGCGTTTTTTTAGGGGGCAAAAAGGAGAGGAAGGATTCATTTGAATGACACTAGTTACCTGCTGGATCTAGAGAATCAGGGGTGTTTTGTTGTCTGTGGGTCTTTTATCACACCTGACAGGACAGATCCGCTCAGAATATGGATGTTTTCTTTCTGTTTTCCCTGTGTTATGCCCCTTTTTCATAGGATGTCAAATAAACCTCTGGTGTCCACAGAATGTGTCTGCAAAGTTTCAGCTCAAAATACCCCACAGACCATTTATTACGGGTTGTCAAATTTGCACCTGTTTCACTGCAAAATGATGCTTTGAGTTTTTGTCTTGTTTCTAGTACAAATATCTAAAAATTCTTTAATCTAGACAAGCAATACCTCTCTTGTTTTCAGAAATAATCAGTCAAAATTAAGTTAGTTTTTCCTTAAAAGAAGCTAAATAATCAGCCAATTGGGTAAGCAATATTATAATTTTGTTTTCGCTTCGAAATAAGATTATTTTTATGCTAGGAAATGCTTCTTGGTTTAAGAATTTGTTGATATTTGGGCTAAAAACGAGACAAAAAAATCTAAGACAAGCATTTTTCAGTGTTGTGTGTTAGCAAAAACATGTGACTTTTCCTTTAAATGCAAATGAGCTGATCCTAGAAGAGGGCGGGGCCTTTACAGGCTGTTCTGAAGATCCAGAAACCACAAAACAAGCAAATCTCACACAGCCAAAACATCCTTATATGTTGATAAAAGAGCCAGACAATGGTGTAGAAGAAAAGGTTACAACTGACTGAACCAAGACATTTCTTAATGGTTAGTGGGTATACTTATGTAGTTTTTGTGAAGGGAATACAGCATGTTACTGCTTTTTTCTGTAGTGGCTTCGCAAATAAGTATTATACAAATAGTATGACTATTGTCTTATCTTTACAGAAAATGTCACGACAATACAGTTCATGTTAAATGTGAGTTTTATGCTGACTAATCGATTAATCTAATGGCATACAGTATAGCTATAACTAAAGTGACATTAGCCGCACAGCACATTCAGAAAGAAAATACAGAAATATTCTCAAAATATAAAGTGACATTGGTTTATATGTGAACTGAACCTGGTGTAAAATGTATTTTGCCCAAATATATAACACTTTAACAGCATTCTTTGACAGAAATGGTCCCCATACAGTCAACATACGTAATTTGAAGCGTGAAATCTGAATGCCAATTTTTATTTTTTGTTTATTTGTTTGTTGTTTTTTTCAGATGCTTGCAAAATATAATTACTTAAACAGAAGTTATAAGCACTTTAACATGGAAAAAGTCCAATGCAATGTCACAGCAATTCATAGCTTTTTGATTTAGTGGCTAAATATCTTTTGCACAGTGAAGTCTGAAATTTTCATATGCGGTTTTTCATATTAAAATCTGAAAAATTTGTCAGACAGAATCGTTCCACAATCACCTGCCACAAACGGTCTTTGTGTGCCATGTCTTTGTATTCCATGCATTGCTTATCGTAGTGAGCTTTGTATTAAAAGACCAAGTGCATTCGTTTCTCCATTTTGGATTTAGCCTTTCGCTTGTACGACAGCCCTGAATTGTCAAAACACCTCACAAAATACCTTTTCAGATGCGAAAAACAAAAAAACTATTCAAATTTCGGAGGCAGTGTGTCAATGTGATTGACAAAATGTGAGGTCGAATGTATTTTTTAACGTGTGAAAATAAAAAAATTGTTAAAAAAATGAAAATTAAAAAACAAAAAAATTTGGATTTAGTTAGCAATAACCTTAATTCTTATAAATTTGTACGATCTCATTTTTACATTTTAGTATGACTTGCTCATCCCTCAATGACATTTGGGTTGAGGGGTGGGGTTTGTGTGTGCGTGCCTCTTTTTAAAAAAACATAATAAACATGAGTTTTTTTTCAACGTGAGGCCAGATTTATTTTTTAACGTGCAAAAATTACAGACAAAAACTTCAGATTCGGTGTGCACTAACCTTAATTTGTATGAATTTCTACAGTCTTATTTTTACATTTTAGTATGGCTTGCCAATCCCTCAATGACAATTTAGTTGTGGAGTGGGGTATGTGTAGACACACCTTTTTTTTTAATTAATAAAGCGTGAATTTTTATTCTGATTGAATTGTATGTATATGTACAAACTACCCACTTTTCGTAAAATAGCCATTTTGGATTTTTCCTTTGACTTGTACGGTGGCCCTGAATTGTCAAAACCTCTCAAAACGCCATTTTGGATGCAAAAAATTGAAAGAAAACTAACCCGATTCGATTTTTTATGACGAATGAAAGATTCGGAAGTTGTGTGTTAATACGATTGACATTACATGAGGTCAAATGTAATGTTTGTAACATGAAAATTACGTACGAAAAATTTCTGATTCAGTGTGCAATAATCTCTCATTTTTACATTTTAGTACGATTTGTTCATCTATTATTCAGCTTCATCTTTGTCCCAATGGCAGGTTTTTTTTTTAAAAAAAACATACATTTTCATTCAAATTAAATAATTTGTATTTATTCATAAAAACTATCCACTTTTCGTACAATATGTGAAACAATAGCCTTTGCTTGTGAGGTCAGGCTGGATTTTCATTCAATTTCTGTGAGCTATACGATTTTGTCTTTTGCTTATACAGTGGCACTGAATTGTAAAAACACCTCAAAATTCGAGAAATTTTAAAAAACTAACCCAATTCGAATTTTTATGGCGAACGAATGTTTCGGAGGCAGTGTGTTAATACAACTGACAAAACGTGAGGTCGAATTAATTTTTTTAACATGTGAAAATTACAGGTAAAAAAATTCGGATTCAGTGTGCGATAACCTTAATTTGTACGATCTCGTTTTTACATTTTAGTACGTTTTGTTCATCTCCTAATGGCAGTGGTAGGGAGGGGTTTTGTGTGGGCACGCCTCTTTAAAAAAACATAGATGTTTCATACAATATGTCAAATAATACGATCTCCTGATGAAATCGGGCTGGATTTTTCATTTAATTCCTGACAACCACATGTCTCCTCATTGTCTCATCTGCTAGATCTGCGGATTGAAGGTGTTTCGGTGTCTGAAATTAAAGCCTCAGCGTGTGTCACATGATTCTCCCGCAGGAAATGAAGTTCTGCTGATTGATTTGAAGATTTTACCCGAGATCCCGTGGGTCTCCTGTCTAATCAAAGAGGACGTCCACTTGTGTCTTTTTTTGTAATAGTGATACCTTGTCTTTAGCTACATGGCACCCT
>NC_079449.1:9839864-9844864 GCF_903798145.1 Danio aesculapii | reverse complement strand
TTTTTCTTTCTTTCTTTCTTTCTTTTCTTTCTTTCTTTCTGTCTTTCTTTCTTTCTTTCCTTTGCTTTTTTCTTTCTTTCTTTTTTCTTTCTTTCTTTCTTTCTTTCTTTCTTTCTTTCTTTCTTTCTTTCTTTCTTTCTTTCTTTCTTTCTTTATTTATTTTCTCTCTTTCTTCCGTTCCTCCCTCAATTCCTTCTTCATTTCATTCTTCCCTTCCTTCCTTCCTTCCTTCCTTTTTTTCTTTTTTTCTTTATTCCTTCCTTTTTTCTTTATTCCTTCCTTCCTTCATTCCTTACTTCCTTCTTTGCAAACTGAGGGTTAAAAGAATCCAGATAGTGAGAAAATCTCACTTAAAACAGTCTAAATGTAGTGTTAGCATTGCCCATTACTAAATCAAAAATAAGTTTTGATGTATTTCCAGTGGGTAATATGTTCATGGAACATGACCTTTACATAATATTCTAATGGTTTTTGGCATAAAAGAAAAAAATCCACAATGTTGACCAGTGCAATGTATTTTTGGCTATTGACAAAATATACCTGTGCAACATGAGACTGGCTTTGTGGTCCAGGATCACACATTCCATACACTGTTAAAAACATACAATAAATGCCAAATGAACTTACTTGCCTTTAAAAAAAAAAGTCTTTTTTTCTATTTGTGCGTATGTCTTTGTGCTCTCACAATCTCCCGTTCACTCCAGCATTGCTCTGTCTCCATGACCATGACCACAAATTGCTCCTCTAACAGTGATGAAAGGGCCAAAAAAACGAGGGAGTCCTTGAGCGGTCCATTCATCCACCTCTCCACTCCCTCTATTGTTACATCCCCAGCCTTCCTCAACCAATGGCTCTTTATTTCCATCAGAAGAGAAAGAAAACAGCCATTTTTATAGCGTGAATGTGGCGTTAGCAGCACAAATGAAGGGATGAGGGTAAAAAAACAGGCTCTCCTCAGCATATGTTGCCCATAGCAACAAGCATCCGAAAGGCGATTTCACAGTAAAGTGGCGGTAATGGCACCCATGACAGCCTAAAGTCTTAATGATGCCTTTACAACACACATACTCACACTCACACACAACACCTGTTAAATGAAACCTGTGTCTGCAGATGTGCAGGAGTGTGTTGTAATAGACAGACGAGGATGAATTATAGTGTGAGGGCTGATCTGGTAATTGAGGGTGTGTGTCGGCATCTATAGAAAGGGCTTTGGTGTGTGAGAGGAAAGTATAGATGCAAAATCTATAGATGCTCATGTGCTTATTTGTTTATTTATGACAATACAGGCAAAGACTACATTATTAGCCCCATTAAATGTTTTTTTTTAATATATTTTTCCAAGTGATGTTTTAAAAAGCTAGAACATTTTTACATTAGACGTTAGAACCGCAGAAACCGTTGTTAATTTACTAACGTGACTTTAGAGCTAGTGTTTGAATGATTCTCTAGCGTAATATCTAAAGTGATCACAAAACAGGTGATTTTGCTCACATTTTAAGATTATAAGGTTGAACGGCATGAAATGCCATCAGTCTAGCAACATTTCATAGTATTTCTCTGTTGCAATCAGGAGATCACAATAATTAACTTTGAAAAAGCCAAAGCAAAGCAAACACTACCAGATTACTATGGTATGAATACAGCACTACAACATACAAAAGAGAGAGATCGATTAAGAAAGACACTTTCCTGTTTTGTAATGTTTGTTAAGCTGTAGTTTGAAATCATGCTGATTTTTTCTCCTCTAAGGACTTATTATGTGGTCTCTGTCACCATCTTATGGCGGAAGATCAACCACCTTTGTTCTGTGTAGTATTACAGGCTGATGGATGTCGACACGCTGTATCTCTGAAATGTATACATATTTAAAATAGGCACAATCCTTGTAAATGAACTGCATAGTTGCAGTCTAAACAACTACATTCTCACCTAAAAAAAGCCTAAAAAGTACATTATGTTGTCCAACAGCTGCAATATTTGTCAACCTGTAGTGAGTCTATTGATCTGCTGTCACTCTGTGTGGGTGTAGTAATACAGAAGGCTGTACGAGTGCTGTTATTGCAGAATATCGCACGGCTATCAGCCAATCAGATTCGCGAACCAGCCAGAACTGTTGTATAAATATATATGTTTCACTATCTCTAGAAGTTTTATCAAATGAAGGACAATAATGAATGTAAATGTGTTGTGATTGTCAGTAAAATCAAATGGAAATTAGTTATTGTTGTTTGTGTAAAATTTCAGTCGTCATTTACTCACCTCTTACTTCTTTATAAAAACATGTTTGAGTTTCTTTCTTCTGTTGAACACAAAAGATGATGTTTTGAAAAAGATGGAAACCTGTAACCATTGACTTCAATAGTATGAGATTTTCCTACTATGGAAGTCAATGGGGCTTTCTTCAAAATATCTTCTTTAGTGTTCAACAGAAGAATCACGCTCCTAAAGATTTGGAACCGCTTGAGGGTGAGTAAATAGTGAGTAATTTGTCATTTTTGGGTGAACTATGAGTTTATTTATTTATTTATTTATTTGACATGGACATCACAATTACACTGAACAACCAAATGCGTTTGTTTAAGTGTTTTAGCAAACTTGCTAATTCTCAACACCTGTCCACAGGAGGCTTGACAAAATTGACAAAATGGAACTATAATAAAAACTTATACACAGCATTATAATTCTTTACATAAAATTACTGGAAAGCAAAGGCGACATGATCCAACAAACTAACAGTAGACTATTTGTGCAAACACTGCTGTTTTGCTTTTAACCACTTTTTAAGAACACTACTAAAATATTTAGATTTCTTTCTGATTTTAAGCTGACAGGTAAATCATTCCACAGTTTGGCTCCCTTTACAAAGAAGACAGATTGCCCAAATGAGGTCTTACACTTTGGCACTAGACAGTCACCATTAGAAGTTGCCCGTGCCTCTGTGAGAGGTTTGATGCCTACTGATTAGATCAGAAAACAGGATTGGAACATGATTATTTAAACATTTAAAAACCAATTTAAGATAATTAAATTTAATTAAACCATCAAAACTAAAAAGGTTATGTTTACATAAAACTTTACAATGATGTCATCGCATAGGCTTTAAGTCCATAATTTTAACTGCTTGTTTATATATTGGCTTCAATGTAGTTAAAGAGGCTTGTGACCACGATGCAATGCAATACGTATATTTAAGATTATAACATTTCATTTATTAATTTTCTTTCGGCTTAGTCCCTTTATTCATCAGGGTTCGCTGCAGCGGAATGAACCGCCAACTTATCCAGTATATGTTTTACACAACAGATGCCATTTCAGCTGCAACCTAGTACTGGGAATGATTATAACATTGAAACAAGTAATAAGTCAGATTTTCTCATTTAAAGTGTTAAAGGGATAGTTCTCCCAAAAACGCCAACTGCACTCACCATTTACTCATCCTCGAATCATCCTAAACCTTAACCTTATAAGTTTCTTTATTCTAAAGATACTTTGAATAAGGCTGAAAAACCGCAACCATTGACTTCCACAGTAAACAAACAAGCAAACAAATACTAAGGAACTACACTGTTCCTTGAACTACACTGTTCCTATTTACTGTGACCTTTTATGTGAAGCTGCTTTGACACAATCTACATTGTATAAGCGCTATACAAATAAAGGTGAATTGAATTGGAAGTCAATGGTTATAGGTTTCCAACATTCTTCAAAATATCTTCTTTTGTGTCCAACAGAAGAAAGAAAAATGTGTGAAACAAGTGACAATTACCTGTACTAGATCTTTATCTGAACTCTCGGCAGCTTCTCTGTCATGTTTTTATTAGTTATTATTATTAGTTCAATCAGTTCATGAACAGTTTCATTCCTTTCTCAAAGCTGTTGCAAAATATTACAATGTGAAAGGTAAACAGAGGAAACAGGCTTATTATAAAAGCCTAAATCTTGTAAAGTTATAGATTTACTAAAGTTTTTAATTTGTACTTTCTGAAATGATCATATATCACATTCCAGATTTAGTCAAGTTCCATACACACGTAATGCTTGATTTGCAAATCTATTCTTCTTCTCAGTCAAATCGGTTTGCAATTATTGAATTATTTGCTCTGTCTCTGTCACCCTGCATTAAATTGATCTTTAAAATCCATATCCAGCAATCACAAATGAGATGGAAAGTGATGAAAATGCATTGCTTGAATAATGTGTCAACTCAGCAGACAGAATGAAGAGCAGACAGAATCAAGTCTCACATGTGTGTGTGTGGTTTGTGTTCCTGCAGTCGTCCTGGTCTGCTGAACGCCAATGATTCGGGTTACCCGTGGCTCGCCGACTCCTGGCCGTCCAGCCTGCCTGTCAACAGCGGATCTGGAGGACCCAATGACCTCAGCTTTGGCCGTGGAGGTAAACCAATCATCAGACAAACTGTCACAGGGGCTAGGAGGAGTTCATGACACGTTTAATGGATGAAAATGATTAGCAAAGTCTTTTAGTTTAAAGCGGACAAATAAATGTATGGTAATCCCAATATGTGTCTGTGAAGTTTTAGCTCACATCACTTATTATAGCTTGTCAAATTTGCCCTTATTTGGGTGTGAGCATGTTCCTTTAAATGCAAATGAGCTGATGCTGTCTAGAAGAGGGCGGAGCCTTTACAAGCTATTCTGACACTCCAGAAACAACAAAACAAGTGAAATTTACACAGCCAAAATGTCAGAAATGACCAGCAGTGGATTAAAGCCTTACATCTTGAAAACAGGCAATCAACCAGGATGTTTCGGAATGGTTAGTCAATGAATGAATGTCGCTATTATGGAGTAAATGTTATCAGACTTAAAGGCATACTACACAAAAACTTTCAGCATTTACTCAGCCTTTACTTTTTTACTTTTCTTTCTACTGTTGAACACAAAAGGGGATATTTTGTGAAAGCTGAAAACCTGTAACCATTGACTTCAATAGTATTTGATTTTCCTGCTATGGAAATCAATGGTTACAGATTGTCA
>NC_079449.1:9687364-9834864 GCF_903798145.1 Danio aesculapii | reverse complement strand
ACATGGCTGCATTTCATCTGTATGATGCCGTTCCTTTTTGCACTTACCAGCTGAACGCTTTACTAGTAGCTCGCCGCATACATTGGTGGACTCTGGTGATGCAGGGTTGACCACGAAGACGGGGTTCGAGTCTGGTGGAAAACGTTTCCAGAAAGCGTGTAAGAAAAAACAGAAACCAAAAAAATAAAATAAACAAGTAAATAACAGGGTGAGGATGTGGTTAAGTCTAAAAACGTGGTAAAAATCAGGTGAGAGAGCTTTTCTTTTCCTGGATTGCTTTTTGAAACTGTCGGTTGGGTTTAGGGAAGTGGGTGGGCGCTGGTTAATCAGTGCATTTGAAAACACTATTGGTTGGGTTTAGGGAAGGAGGAGGGTGGGTCAGTCGATCGGTCAGTCAGTTAGTCAGTCGATATCGGCCTCTGCTGGATTTACGCAAGAACAACAGGCGCAAATGGCACTCGCAAATGGCACTCGCAAAACTCGAAATTTTAGGTCTCAAAAAGCATACACAACGGTCTCTGGTGGATTCACGAAAACAAAACGTTTCGTAAAAACAAAAATGTACTTGATGCTCTCCTGAAATGTATGTAGGGGTATGTTTTCAAAATGAGCCTGGGTTGGTTTGTTTAGTAGAAACATCATGTCTATGAATGTCCCCACTGGGCTATAGCAACGTGTGTATGTGCGCATTCTTGTGTGTGTGTGTGTGTGTCTGTGCTGATTATTTCATGTTTGTATGTGTGTGTGTGTGTGTGTGCGCGCTTTCTTTTGCGTCCAAAATCTTTTGAAACAAAGCCAATTGCTCTATTTTTGGATATTGCCTGAGGTTTGTATCAGTGATAATTTGACCAACATTGCATTACCGTAGCATTTTTTTTTTTTGACATTCAGGAACAATACGAATGTGTACCATTGGCCCGTAACCAAATCCATGACCCTTGAATGTGTTTCCGACATTTATTATTTAAGTCTTTGTCTTGGGGCTAAAGAATGTAACATCATTATCCAAGATTTATTCTATTTTGAAAAGCTTTTAAACAAATGTGCACTGCTTTTGTATTGCAAAGAAAGCACTACTATCCATATTAATGAACAAAATGATCAATTGTAGACATTGCTTAATGCAATTAAAAAACGTTTCCACTTGCATTTTGGACTTGGATAAACCTCAGACTGTGAAATTGCTGTAAATCATACGTATAGATGTTTCCATGGACCGGTTAACTTGCCAACAAATAGAATAAATTCCAGGAAAATTAGCACTAATGTATGCTGTTAACCTCGGACTTTCCCAAGAAACTGGACTACTTGGGAGATTCTAAAGCAATTAGGGCTCTGATCCAATATTTCTTTATTATCCTATTTGAAATGTATATAAAAAAGAGATTAAAAAAACAAAAGCCATGTAAATGTATATAATATAAAATATTTAATTTTAAATTTAAATAAATTAATATGAATATTTTTTTAATAAAAAAGTACATGAATAAATATTTTATTGAACATTTTGTGTAGTAGTACAATGGTAAAATATTATATTATATCATTTTTTATATTATATTATTTTTATATCATATTGTATTATATTATATTATATTATATTATATTATATTATATTATATTATATTATATTATATTATATTATATTATATTATATTATTTATATTATTTTATATTATATTATTTTTATATTATATTATATTATATTATATTATTTTTATATTATATTATTTTTATATTATATTATATTATATTATATTATATTATATTATATTATATTATATTATATTATATTATATTATATTTATGTTATATTATATTATACTATTTTAAATTATATTATATTATATTATATTATATTATATTATATTATATTATATTATATTATTTTATTTTATATTATATTATATTATATTATATTATATTATATTATATTATATTATATTATATTATATTATATTAAATTATACTATTTTATATTATACTATTTTAAATTATACTATTTTAAATTATATTATATTATATTATATTATATTATATTATATTATATTATATTATATTATATTATACTATACTATACTATACTATATTATATTATATTATATTATATTATATTATATTATATTATATTATACTATACTATATTATATTATATTATATTATATTATATTATATTATATTATATTATACTATACTATATTATATTATATTATATTATATTATATTATATTATATTATATTATATTATATTATATTATATTATACTATATTATATTATATTATATTATATTATATTATATTATATTATATTATATTATATTATATTATATTAAATTATATTATATTATATTATACTATTTTATATTATATTATATCATATTATATTATGATATAATATATTATATTACAATATTTTATATTATATTATATTATATTATATTATATTATATTATATTATATTATATTATATTATATTATATTATACTATTTTATATTATATTATATCATATTATATTATGATATATTATATTATATTACAATATTTTATATTATATTATATTATATTATATTATATTATATTATATTATATTATATTATATTATATTATATTATATTATATTATATTATATTATATTATATTATATTATATTAAATTATATTATATTATACTATTTTATATTATATTATATTATATTATATTATATTATATTATATTATATTATATTATATTATATTATATTATATTATATTATTTTATATTATATTATATTATGATATATTATATTATATTACAATATTTTATATTATATTATATTATATTATATTATATTATATTATATTATATTATATTATATTATATTATATTATATTATATTATATTATATTATATTAAATTATATTATATTATATTATACTATTTTATATTATATTATATTATATTATGATATATTATATTATATTACAATATTTTATATTATATTATATTATATTATATTATATTATATTATATTATATTATGTTATATTATATTATATTATATTATATTATATTATATTATATTATATTATATTATATTATATATATTATATTAAATTATATTATATTATATTATATTATACTATTTTATATTATATTATATTATATTATATTATATTATATTATATTATATTATATTATATTATATTATATTACAATAATTTATATTATATTATATTATATTGTATTATATTATATTATATTATATTATATTATATTATATTATATTATATTATATTATATTATATTATATTATATTATATTATATTATATTATATGTATTAATAATTTTAAAATTGATTGTTTTATATATAGAATTCTGATATGCATGCAGTACTGCCGGAATTGTCCAAAAAGAGATACTATATATTATAAATTCTAATATAAATTCTATTCTAAATTGAGAATGATCTACAAGTATGACCTAATATACTGCCTACAAAGTCAACTCACTTATCTTCAGAATAAAGCAAAGAAATTATTAAATAAATAAAACATAAAATGATTTTGAAACAGGAGTTGTGCTCTGCTTGTTGCTCTAACTGCACGTCCTTGCATGCGCTTGTGCCATCTTGCCCTCCACCTGATGCCACTTTTTTGCCCTTCGCCTCCACTATAGCACTCCTTTTCATTCCTGACTACCGATTGGCTGACGGACTGTCTAATAGAATGCCACACAACCAATCGCAGGATTTCAGCACAACCAGCTCCCACAACAGCTCAGATCGGAGCAACAGTCTGTCAGGTTGGTATTGGACTGGTCCAGGGTCAGCAGCTCACCCGCATCTCTCCTTCAGTCTTTCCCTTTCTCCCCTTCACCTCCACTAACTTACTGTCACCTCCTGCTATATACACAAGCTCAATAATGCGGTTTGTATGATGACGGTTTTGTGTCAATTTGAATGGATGGGAATACATTGTGTTGATGGCCTTTATGAGAAGATTGTTTTTGTTTATGTTTTTTTAATGACCTGAAAATGACCCAAACTGCAGTTTAACAGCAAAAAAAAAACCTAAACAATGTTTATATGTTATATAAGTAATATCACACTCATAGCAGTGCGATCTGGCTGTATATCGGCACTGGTGGGAGGCTTGTGTTAGTGTCCCACCAGTGACGATATACAGCCATATCACACTTCTACGAGTGTGATATTACGTTTATACAACTGTTCGCCGGCATAACCGTGTATTTAAAAAAGAAAATCAAACACGGAGAGTCTCATAACACTTTTGTATGAGGAGAACTACTTTCTTCCGCCGTTCATTCACATCTGCAGCTGATGTCAGAACAGCAGAAGCTGTTACTAATTCACCAACGTCACTTTAGAGCTAGTGTTTGAATGATTCTCTTGCGTAATGTCTAAAGTGATCACAAAGCAGGTGATTTTGCACACATTTTAGGATCATAAGACTGAACAGCATGAAATGGCATCAGTCTACAGAGATTTGCCATTATTTCTCTGTTGCAATCAGGAGATCACAATAATTAACCTTGAAAAAGCCAAAGCAAAGCAAACACTACTAGGTTACTATAATATAAATACAGCACTACAACATACAAAAGAGAGAGATTAGCTTGGAAAGTCACTTACCTGTTTTATAAGGATTTGATGAGCTGTAGTTTGAAATTTACACTGAGTTTTTTTTCCTCTAAGGGCTTATAATGCAGTCTCTGTCACCATCGGAACATCAACCATCTTTATTCTGCTCAGTATGACATGCTAATAGATGCCGACGTGCCGTATCTCCAAAATGATAAAAATGTAAAATAGGCTCTATCCTTATAAATAGACTGCATAGTTGCAATCTAAACAACTATATAATTTCGCTTAAAAAGCCTCAAAAGTGCATTATGTTGTCCAACAGCTGCAATATTTGTTAAGCTGTAGTGAGTTTATGCTGTCACTCTACATGGGCGGAGTAATACACACTGGCAAGGAGGCTGTACGAATGCTGTTATTACGGTAATATCACACAGCTATCAGCCAATCAGATTCGAGAACCAGACAGAACTGTTGTATAAATAAATATATATATAGTGTTGAAGTCAGAATTAATAGCCCCCCTTTTAATTTTTTTTTTTCTTTTTTAAATATTTCCCAAATGTAGTTTAACAGAGCAAAGAAATTTTCACAGTATGTCTGATAATATTTTTTCCACTGGAGAGAGTCTTTCTTGTTTTATTTCGGCTAGAATAAAAGCAGTTTTTAATTTTTTTAAAACCAGCGTGAGGTCAAAATTATTAGCCCCTAATAGTCTACAGAACAAATCATCGTTATACAATGACTTGCCTAATTACCCTAACCTGCCTAGTTAACCTAATAACCCTAGTTAAGCCTTTAAATGCCACTTTAAGCTGTATGAAAGTGTCTTGAAAAATATCTAGTAAAATATTATTTACTGTCATCATGGCAAAGATAAAATAAATCAGTTATTAGAAATGAGTTATTTAAACTTTTATGTTTAGAAATGTGTTGAAACAATCTTCTCTACGTTAAACAGAAATTGAAGAAAAAAATAAACAGGTGGGCTAATAATTCTTCAGTGCTTCAGCTGTATATAAACACCATGTCTCAAAAAACCCAAGCAATATCATATCATACAATAATAAGACTTATCATACTACAGGAATAAGAAATGACTACATTTCGTACAGGAATAGCAGCACAATCTGTGTATTAGAATAATCCTTTTATTTACATTCCTTGGTGATGACGTAATGATGGCTTAACGATGACGTATTTATTTTTTAGCAGCGTAAGGCTTAAATAAAAGTGATGTTCAAATGAAGATAAGAGTTTAATCAAAGGTTTTCGAGAACTTAAAGGCTACAGTGTTTCACATGTTCTTCATGAATTTCCGACTAAAAACTTGACAAAGGGTTGATTGGATTACTAATTGGTGAAAATTTATCGCACTAGATCAGTATGTTGTGTGGCGGGAAGTGGTCATCCACAACCTGTCCGTACTGTTGAAAATAACACCACTGTTGAAGACATAGTACTGAGCCAAGAAGAGGCACCATGCACCCATCGCACTTCCCGACAGATTGCAACTAAGTCTGGCAACTAATGACTCCGATATGTAAAGGCTGCTTTATTTCTGAGCGTGCTAATTTAGTTTACAAGTAATAAAATTAATAAAATCATATAATTTCATCTATTTGCCATCTAATTACAAAAATAGAATTAAAGTTGGAGGTATTTTGACGAAATTCTGACAGAATTAATTTTGCTTGGATTTTTTTGAGCCGCAGTGTATATACAGTTGAAGTCTATGGAGAAAGTCTTGTTTGTTTCAGAACAAAATAATTTAAAACTGCTTTCATCCTAGCCAAAATAAAACTAATACGACTTTTTCCAGAAGAAAAATATTGTAGGAAATACTGTGAAAACGTCTTGCTCTGTTAAATGTCATTTGTGAAAAATTTGAAAAAGGAGGGCTAATAATTCTGACTTTAACTGTATATTAGTTTATTCTTAGTTCGTGTACTGTAAGTAAATACATTAACTATCATTAACTAATTGAACCTTATTGTAACCATATAAATAAATTAATCCACTCAATTTTTAACTCCTCCCACTGTTTGACCTGTTGCACATGCTATAATTCTATGATTAACCTTGCGTTCACAATCTCATCATGTTTTGCCATGGGAGCACTGGTTTGTTTCGTCACTGGTTAATGGTCTAAAAGAAACCCCTCAGAAGTACACACACATACGCGCACTTGAGCAGCTTGATTTGAGCCGATTCCTCTTCTTAATGGCTACAGGCTACAATAAAATTCATGTACTGAAAATTACAATGTCATTTATAGGACGCAGAGACGGCCCCCGTCCTCTCGTCTCGCTGTCCGCGTGGCTCTCTTTTTCTCCTCTCTAATCAAGTTTCATGCCAGTGCTTTAACTGTGCAGTAATCCAGCCTCAGCCTCAGACGTTTAGATGGGAAACTCTCCAAGCATCTGGCTCAAGTGTTTTCATGGACCACAATTAGGACTCCAAGGGTAGATTTAGGTCAAACATCTCAACCTCTTCAGGCGAGGGTGGTTTCAAAGATTTGACCAAATTAAATCAGTCCCATATCGTTTGACCTCCGGGTAACATTTTAGGGCTGTATTGATAGCATGTGACACTGAATTTGAGCTTTCTAACTAGCTTAATGTGAAATTGTTGTCATTTTATTATCAATCATCCGGATAAATGATACAGCTCATGCTTTTTGGAAAATACGCTGTATTGTTTAAACGTCAAAACAAAGTAAAAACGATAATATTGTGAAATATTATTACAGTTTCAGATGTTTTACATTTTAATATGTTTTATAATGCAATTTATTCCTGTGATGTTTGCGTCCTTACTCCAGTCATAATCTTTCTCAAGAAATCATTCTTATATGGTGTTTTAGCATTTACTAGTAATTTTGAAAATAGGGATGTACTGATAAATGTATATTCAATTTTGTTGAGCCTGTGCAAATTGTAGCCTCATTTTGCTGTCCTTAGCTGACAGGAGTAGCATCCGGAGGGGTCTTCTGCTGCTGTAGCCCATCCGCCTCAAGGTTGGATGTGTTGTGTGTTCAGACATGCTCTTCTGCATACCTCGGTTGTAGCGAGTGGTTATTTGAGTTACTGTTACCTTTCTATCAGCTCGAACCAGTCTGGCCATTCTCCTCTGAACTCTGGCATCAACAAGGCATTTGCGCCCCGGAATATTGCTCATTGGATATTTTCTTTTTCGGACCATTCTCTGTAAACCCTAGAGATGGTTGTGCATGAAAATCCCAGTAGATCAGCAGTTTCTGAAATACTCAGACCAGCCCGCCTGGCACCAACAACCATGCTACGTTCAAAGTCACTTAAAATCACCTTTCTTCACCATTCTGATGTTTGATTTGAACCGCAGCAGTTCGTCTTGACCGTGTCTACATGCCTAAATGCATTGAGTTGCTGCCATGTGATTGGCAGATTAGAAATTTGCGTTGACGAGCAGTTGGACAGGTGTACCTAATAAAGTGGCCGTTGAGTGTGTGTGTGTGTGTGTGTGTGTGTGTGTATGTGTATATATAAATATATATATTTATATATATATATATATATATATATATATATATATATATATATATATATATATATATATATATATATATATATATATATATATATATATACACACTGGGGCAGTATATCCCTATTTTCAAAATGGATGATATATGTATGTTTTTTGCGAAAAAGTACAATATAAAACAGTATATAAGTCTTTACTTCCACCTTTGATCAATTTATGTTTCTTGCTGGAAAAAAATTCCGACCTCACCATTTTAAACTGTACAAGTCAATATATTTTTATTTCTTAGCTTAATGACTTTTCCATTTCAAGAATGTTGCACATGCAGTAGGAATTTTAAAATCACTTTGTATCTTTAAACAAGTGGAAAAAAAGACAAAAGTAATTAGGAGAAATAGCATTAGCACTTCCAAAGAAAAAGCTCATAATGTAGGTCGCATAACAGGTTTTCAAAATAACATACAGTTGAAGTCAGAATTATTAGCCCCCCTTTGATTTTATTAAAATATTTTTTAATATTTCCCAAATTATGTTTAACAGAGCAAGGAAATGTTCACAGTATGTCTGATAATATTTTTTTCTTCTGGAAAGAAGTCTTGTTTGGTTTTTTTCGACTAGAATAAAAGCAGTTTTACTTTTTTTTTTTTTTACATCATTTTAAGGTCAAAATTATTAGCCCCTTTAAGCTAATTTTTTATTTTGATAGTCTACAGAACAAACCATCATTATACAATAACTTGCCTAATTACTCTAACTTGCCTAGTTGACTTAATTAACCTAGTTAAGCCTTTAAATGTCACTTTAAGCTGAATACTAGCGACTTGAAAAATATCTAGTCAAATATTATTTACTGTCATCATGGCAAAGATAAAATAAATCAGTTATTAGAGATGAGTTATTATGGTGGCTTGAAAAGCCAGCATACTGTTATCTATCTTAAACTTATTATTCTTCTTCTTCTTCTTCTTCTGAGACTAATTTCTAAGTGTATCTCCTCCTAGGCCTTTCAAGCTACATACTTCAAACTTTCGTCAAACCTTCAAACTGGTCTGACTCGGGTTGCTATATCTTTTCTAACTGATCCGACCTTGGGTTTTCCGAAAAACGACCCAGAAAAATCCCAAAAGTCCCATTGACTTAACATTGGGTCAAACTTTGTGAGCTCATAACTCTGCATCAGACTGTCCTACAGACTTCTAACTGGACTCATTTAACTCAGTCTAGCCAGCAGCCAATAACTGATGACTTTTTAACTTACTAGCCACTCCCTAGCAACCACTTACAGCACCCTAACAACTGTCCCATAGACTTCCATTGTAAAAGACTCCCAATTACTTAACATTGGATCAACCTTTGTGAGCTCATAACTCTGCATCAGACTGTCCTACAGACTAGAGTCTGGCCTTATTCAACTCAGTCTAGCCAGCAGCCAATCACTGATTACCTTTAAACTTACTAGCCACTCCCTAGCAACCAATTTCAGCACCCTAGCAACTGTCCCAGAGACTGTGACTAGCTATTCTAACACACGCTAACAGTTTTAACATCCTACTGACATGCTAATCTTGCTAGAAAGGTGCTAGCAACACGATAGTGACATGCTAGTCATGCTAGTAACATGCTAGTTCATGCTAGAATCATGCTAACAACATGCTAATTCATGCTAGAAAAAAGCTGATTCATGCTAGAATCATGCTAGTAACATGCTAGTAACATGCTAATTCATGCTAGAAACATGCTAGTAACATGCTAGAATCATGCTAGTAACATGCTAATTCAAGCTAGAAACATGCTAGTAACATGCTAATTCATGTTAGAATCATGCTAGTAACATGCTAATCCAAGCTAGAATTATGCTAGTAACATGCTAATTCATGCTAGACTCATGCTAGTAACATGCTAATTCATGCTAGAATCATGCTAGTAACATGCTAATTCATGCTAGAATCATGCTAGTAACATGCTAATTCATGCTAGAATCATGCTAGTAACATGCTAATTCATGCTAGAAACATGCTAGTAACATGCTAATTCATGCTAGAAACATGCTAGTAACATGCTAATTCATGCTAGAATCATGCTAATAACATGCTAATTCATGCTAGAAACATGCTAATTCATGCTAAAAACATGCTAATTCATGCTAGAGACATGCTAGTAACATGCTAATTCATGCTAGAGACATGCTAGTAACATGCTAATTCATGCTAGAATCATGCTAGTAACATGCTAATTCATGCTAGAAACATGCTAGTAACATGCTAATTCATGCTAGAATCATGCTAGTAACATGCTAATTCATGCTAGAATCATGCTAATAACATGCTAATTTATGCTAGAATCATGCTAGTAACATGCTAATTCATGCTAGAATCATGCTAGTAACATGCTAATTCATGCTAGAAACATGCTAGTAACATGCTAATTAATGCTAGAATCATGCTAGTAACATGCTAATTCATGCTAGAATCATGCTAATTCATGCTAGAATCATGCTAGTAACATGCTAATTCATGCTAGAATCATGCTAATAACATGCTAATTCATGCTAGTAACATGCTAATTCATGCTAGAATCATGCTAATAACATGCTAATTCATGCTAATAACATGCTAATTCATGCTAGAAACATGCTAATTCATGCTAGAAACACGCTAGTAACATGCTAATTCATGCTAGAATCATGCTAATTCATGCTAGAAACATGCTAGTAACATGCTAATTCATGCTAGAATCATGCTAGTTACATGCTAATTCATGCTAGAATCATGCTAGTAACATGCTAATTCATGCTAGAAACATGCTAGTAACATGCTAGTAACATGCTAGAATCATGCTAGAAACATGCTAATTCATGCTAACAACATGCTAATTCATGCTAGAAACATGCTAGTAACATGCTAATTCATGCTAGAATCATGCTAGTTACATGCTAATTCCTGCTAGAATCATGCTAATAACATGCTAATTCATGCTAGAATCATGCTAGTAACATGCTAATTCATGTTATAATCATGCCAGTAACATGTTAATTCATGCTAGAATCATGCTAATAACATGCTAATTCATGCTAGAACTATGCTAGAAACATGCTAATTCATGCTAGAATCATGCTAATAACATGCTAATTCATGCTAGAACTATGCTAGAAACATGCTAATTCATGCTAGAATCATGCTAACAACATGCTAATACATGCTAATCCATGCTATAATCATGCTAATTCATCCTAGAATCATGCTAGTTACATGCTAATTCATGCTAGAATCATGCTAATTCATGCTAGAATCATGCTAACAACATGCTAATACATGCTAATCCATGCTATAATCATGCTAGTTACATGCAAATTCATGCTAGGATCATGCTAATTCATCCTAGAATCATGCTAGTTACATGCTAATTCATTCTAGAATCATGCTAATCCATGCTAGAATCATGCTAGTTTACACTTTAAAACGACTTCAAACTTTTAGACTCGGCTTTTCAAGCCACCATAAAGTTTGTCCTCAAACTTTAATATCTAGTTCTTCTTCTTCTTCTTCTGAGACTAATTTCTAAGTGTATCTCCTCCTAGGCCTTTCAAGCTACATACTTCAAACTTTCGTCAAACCTTCAAACTGGTCTGACTCGGGTTGCTATATCTTTTCTAACTGATCCGACCTTGGGTTTTCCGAAAAACGACCCAGAAAAATCCCAAAAGTCCCATTGACTTAACATTGGGTCAAACTTTGTGAGCTCATAACTCTGCATCAGACTGGCCTACAGACTTCTAACTGGACTCATTTAACTCAGTCTAGCCAGCAGCCAATAACTGATGACTTTTTAACTTACTAGCCACTCCCTAGCAACCACTTACAGCACCCTAGCAACTGTCCCATAGACTTCCATTGTAAAAGACTCCCATTTACTTAACATTGGATCAACCTTTGTGAGCTCATAACTCTGCATCAGACTGTCCTACAGACTAGAGTCTGGCCTCATTCAACTCAGTCTAGCCAGCAGCCAATCACTGATTACCTTTAAACTTACTAGCCACTCCCTAGCAACCAATTTCAGCACCCTAGCAACTGTCCCAGAGACTGTGACTAGCTATTCTAACACACGCTAACAGTTTTAACATCCTACTGACATGCTAATCTTGCTAGAAAGGTGCTAGCAACACGATAGTGACATGCTAGTCATGCTAGTAACATGCTAATTCATGCTAGAATCATGCTAATAACATGCTAATTCATGCTAGAAACAAGCTGATTCATGCTAGAATCATGCTAGTAACATACTAATATCATGCTAGTTACATGCTAATTCATGCTAATATCATGCTAGTTACATGCTAATCCATGCTAGAATCATGCTAGTTACATGCTAATTCATGCTAGAATAATGTTAACTACATGCTAGAATCATGCTAGTAACATGCTAATTCATGCTAGTAACACGCTGGTAACATGCTAATTGATACTAGAATCATGCTAACAACATGCTAATTCATGCTAGAAACATGCTAGTAACATGCTAATTCATGCTAGAAATACGCCAATAACATGCTAATTCATGCTAGAATCATGCTAACAACATGCTAATTCATTCTAGAATCATGCTAGTAACAGGCTAATTCATGCTAGAAACATGCTAGTAACATGCTAATTCATGCTAGAAATATGCTAATAACATGCTAATTCATGCTAGAATCATGCTAACAACATGCTAATTCATGCTAGAATCATGCTAGTAACATGCTAATTCATGCTAGTAACATGCTAATTCATGCTAGTAACATGCTAATTCATGCTGGAAACATGCTAATTCATGCTAGGACCATGCTAGAAACATGCTAATTCATGCTAGAAACATGCTAGTAACATGCTAATTCATGCTAGAAACATGCAAGTAACATGCTAATTCGTGCAAGGATCATGCTAGTAACATGCTAATTCATGCTAGAATCATGCTAGTAACATGCTAATTCATGCTAGGATCATGCTAGCAAAATGCTAATTCATGCTAGAATCATGCTAACAACATGCTAATTCATGCTAGAAACATGCTAATAACATGCTAATTCATGCTAGAAACATGCTAATTCATGCTAGAAACATGCTAGTAAAATGCTAAATCATGCTAGAATCATGCTAGTAACATGCTAACCCATGCTAGAATCATGCTAGTAACATGCTAATTCATGCTAGAAACATGCTAGTAACATGCTAATTCATGCTAGAATCATGCTAGTAACATGCTAATTCATGCTAGAATCATGCTAATAACATGCTAATTCAAGCTAGAAACATGCTAATTCATGCTAGAATCATGCTAATAACATGCTAATTCATGCTAGAAACATGCTAGTAACATGCTAATTAATGCTAGAAACATGCTAGTAACATGCTAATTCATGCTAGAATCATGCTAGTAACATGCTAATTCATGGTAGAAACATGCTAGTAACATGCTAATTCATGCTAGAATCATGCTAGTAACATGCTAATTCATGCTAGAATCATGCTAATAACATGCTAATTCATGCTAGAAACATGCTAGTAACATGCTAATTCATGCTAGAATCATGCTAGTTACATGCTAATCCATGCTAGAATCATGCTAGTTACATGCTAATCCATGCTAGAATCATGCTAGTAACATGCTAATTCATGCTAGAATCATGCTAGTAACATGCTAATTCATGCTAGAATCATGCTAATAACATGCTAATTCATGCTAGAATCATGCTAGTAACATGCTAATTCATGCTAGAATCATGCTAGTAACATGCTAATTCATGCTAGAAACATGCTAATTCATGCTAGAATCATGCTAGTAACATGCTAACTCATGCTAGAATCATGCTAATAACATGCTAATTCATGCTAGAAACATGCTAATTCATGCTAGAATCATGCTAATAACATGTTAACTCATGCTAGAAACATGCTAGTAACATGCCAATTCGTGCTAGAAACATGCTAGTAACATGCTAATTAATGCTAGAATCATGCTAGTAACATGCTAATTCATGCTAGAATCATGCTAGTAACATGCTAATTCATGCTAGAATCATGCTAATAACATGCTAATTCATGCTAGAAACATGCTAATTCATGCCAGAATCATGCTAAGACCTGCTAGTAACATGCTAATTCATGCTAGAAACATGCTAGTAACATGCTAATTCATGCTAGAATCATGCTAGTAACATGCTAATTCATGCTAGAAACATGCTAGTAACATGCTAACTCATGCTAGAAACATGCTAGTAACATGCTAATTCATGCTAAAATCATGCTAATTCATGCTAGAAACATGCTAGTAACATGCTAATTCATGCTAGAATCATGCTAGTTACATGCTAATTTATGTTAGAATCATGCTAGTTACTTGCTAATTCATGCTAGTAACATGCTAATTCAGACTCGGCTTTTCAAGCCACCATAAAGTTTGTCCTCAAACTTTAATATCTAGTTAAAACTATTATGATTAGAAATGTGTTGAAACAATCTTCTCTCCTTTAAACAGAAATTGGGGAAAAAATGAACAGGTGGGCTAATAATTCAAGGGGGGCTAATAATTCTGACTTCAACTGTATGCACTTTTTGTATGGTTTGGCTTACAAAAGGTTAATTCTGAGATTTTTGAATTTGCTTAATATTATCAGGGTTTCACTTTATTTGAGGGATCACCTCACTTTTAGCATCTAGCCTTCTATTATAGATTATCAGGCAGATTTTTGATCAATTTAAAGGTTTATAGAGAGTGAAAAAAAGCAAAGTGTGTTTTTTATGGTGTGTGCAATATTTTCCAAAACTAATTAATACCATGTCCAAAATTTAACTCGCTAATGATTAACTTCTTGCATCGCATTAGCTATTATGTTCATGTGCTAGTATTTGTAAAAGCACCACCCTTGCATAAGTGATATTACTTGTATATTATAGAATGTAAATATATATCTTTAAAAAACTGGACGATTATTCAAAGGTGTTTTAGGGGGGTTGTGTCAGTAAAGCTGGTTCTATAACCCCAGAATGCGCTTTCATGTGGAGCAGCATTTTTTACATGAAGCTGTTGTTCATTGATAGGCTATGCAGAACTGCATTCAAAAATCTAAATTTATTTTAACGGACAATAATAATATTGAGATAATTGTTTTGAGAAAATGACAGCAGTTTGCGTAGCGTCTCTGTGAACAATGGCTGTGTGTAGTAAATGCTGCTACATCTGAAAACGTGAAAACTTGGAACTTTGTTCTAAACAGACTAAATAAATGCCTCTGCGATATTATTAGTAGAATTTATTTGTTTACAGTTTACTTAGTTACATTTTCTGTTTATTTAGTAACGCTATAGGAATTTCCCGGGTTTCATTGAGATTTTGTGTGCGACAGCGCCCTCTGGTCCTTGGAGGAGATTTACTAGTGATCACAGAACCGTTCTTTCCTAACAAGATGTGCATGATAATCTCAGTTTTGCTTAATCACGTTTGCAATTCTCCTAACTCACACAATGACATTTTTACTTCCACAACTTGACTAATAGGGTAATTCTAACAACATTTTAGGCTTCAAAACATAGTCAGCATACTCTTTAATATCAGCTCGCACATCATTGAACCTACAATTATGATATAATCATGAACGATAAATATTGATGCGTTTGTTTTGATCCACAACCTTCCTAGATTTCCTTGCTCTAATCAGAAACGCATGCATTTCCTGCCATAGAAAATATTTACCCTGCCCCATTAAAAGAAAATTACTGTCAAATACTGTTATTACTCCCCCTTTTTCCCACCATACCATACAATTAGATTGTAATTTGTTGTACAAGACAGAACAGATCCGACTTGAGCAGACTCTAATGTGTTAATGCTGTGAAAGTTTTGCAACAAAGCCAAGTTTCGTGTGATCTGGCCTACTTCAGAAATCAGTTTGTCAGTCCGAGTCACTGGCGCCCCAAGCCACCCTTCTTCTCCATTTTCCTCCCATTCTTTTCTTCTTCCATTGGTAATTTCAGGAGCTGCCCGACTCCTCAGCGGAGACTCGTTTACATTATTGATGCCCTCTACTCGACAAACAGAGGGAGAAAGAAAGTGAGCGAGTGATTGAGTGATCATGCCATCTCGCCATTTATTGGCTGATGCCGCGCGTCACCCAGAGGAACGATTAGGAAACCCAATTACTTCCCCCCACTCCAGCCACTTCTGCCTCTGGCCTGTTGTTATTTTTTTATTACTAGCTTGCTTTATTCATCTTGGTTTGACACTTCCATCCGTCGGCAAGTCTCCTAATGCGTCTCGCTCTCCCGGAACAATAGCGCAGCGTCAGCGAGAAGTTTCCGGCGATGAGAACGCTCTCTAATAGGGCGAACGCCGAGAGTATCATAAACGTCAGCCTCCGTATGACAAATCTGCTCTGAACTGTGCATAGCTACGGTGCTCATCCTTTTATTTTCATGCTCACAAACACTCTTGTTTTTCTTTTCTTAAAGGGACAGTGCACTCAAAAAAATAATAGTCTTCTCAAATCTACATTCACCGGTGGCCACTTTATTAGGTACACCTGTCCGACTGCTCGATCATCTTGACCATGTCTACATGCCTAAATGCATTGAGCTGCTGCCATGTGATTGGCTAATTAGAAATTTGTTAACGAACAGACGGACAGGTGTACCTAATAAAGTGGCCAATGAGTGTATATTTGAAGCCTCAGTCAACTCACTGACCTGTCGAATTTCTTCACAGAAGAAAAAGGTAATATCGGTTAGCAACAACTCATTTTTTGGTGGAATATTCTGTTAAGATTCAGGGAAGATGGTCTTTTTATAGCCCCTAAATGCGATTCAGCGTGGCTTTTCTAAAGAGTTTTTTGGATTTAATGTATAGCCCTGTCAAACTCCTGGCATTATATTAAATAACAACCTGATGTTTGAAGCCACAGGGTTGCCTGAATCGGAACATTTTGAGGCGGCAGGGACAATTAGAGGCCATTGGCAGACAGAAGCAGATGATGACAGATAGTATCCCATACAGCTCAAGTGCTGCCAGGGAAGGTTTTTCCCCCCGTTTGCATTTGGCCGTGCGTCGGACTCCATCAGCCTCAGCTATTCTATGCCTGGCTTGAAACTCGGGTGGATCTGGCAACACGCGAGAAAGCACTGGTCATGTTGAGTTTGCCAGCGGCGGCATTAATAATTTACAGTAATGAATCTTGCCGCCTCTGCATGTAGTCTGCGGAGAACACGCATATACATCACATCCTCATCCCAAACGTCTTCATCTGGCATTGATGGCCGTTACATTTAGATGGCTTTGTTAATTAGAATCTGACAGAAGAGTGATTAATTACTATCCCGCGGACTGCTTCTTGGGCAAGTGTGCCAAAGCGTTTGTCCAGGGAGATTGTTGATGCAACATAATTCAAGTTTAACAGCTTTTTTTCTTTCAAAACTTCTGTTTTCATAGTGTAAGGAACATTAAATGAATACTTATAAACTTGTGAGCAAAGAAATTTCATCAAGATGCTTGAATGGAGGTCAAAGGTTTTTTCAGTAATTTGAGTCTTCAGTCTTTGACTATTGACACGCTGTAAACGGCTTCTTTCACCAGGCAGCCTTGAGATTTCTATTGTGGCCACATTGGCTCTTGAGAGGTTTATGAATTGAGTGTGTACAGAGAAGTTTCACATGGTAAAATACAAGAAATTGCGTTTGACAGTGCCATTGCATTAGAATTTCGAGCATACACTGTAAAAATGCTGGGTTCCACACAATTCCTTAATGTTGTCCCAACACAAATCAATTAAGTTAACTTAATTGTTTGTTTGTTTTTTTTACTAATTTAAGTTGGTTGAACATTAAAATATTAAGTTATACCAAAAAAAACTCAATAATTGTGTTAACAGCTCATTATAAACAGTGTTGGGCATGTTTGAAAAAAAGTTATTAGTTATAGTTACTAGTTACTTCTCACAAATAGTAACTGAGTAAGTAACTGAGTTACATAATTATAAAAGTAACTAATTACCAGGGAGAGTAACTATTTCGTTACTTTAAAAAAATCTAATTTGTCAAATGACTATAAAATAAATATAAAACATTGTACACTAATCTGCACTGTTTTAATGTTGTTGTGGGACAATGTAAGAGATAACGGCGACACGAGGTGCTTCATTAGATTACATATTTCCAAGGCATGAGTTGCACGGTACATAAACATTCTTTCACCTCAGTGAGGGTAAAGTAGTGCTTATATTTCCAGTTTGCAATCGCTACCCTTGAACTTGTTGGATTTTCCATCGTTCTGACTCCTGGTGTGTGCCACTGACTGCACGTATGCTTGTGTGAACACCCGTCATACTCTGCCTCTGATTGGCAAACGATGGAAAATACTCTATCTAAGCCAATTATCATGTTCTGTTACACCATGTTCATGTACACCTATTATCATCTTTGGTTGGTTATGTGTCCCGCCCCAGCCTCAAACAGTCACACACACACACACACACACACACACACACACCCCAGAGAAAGGTAGGTCCTAAGGCTGAGAAAGACGCTGCTCCATGAAAAAAGCTTCAGCGTCCTCAATTATAGTAACGCGCATTTTATTGTTAGTAACGGTAACGGTGTTGTAACAGGGGAAGCAGTCATTCATTTGATTACTCGTTACTGAAAAAAGGAACGCTGTTTATTTATAGCGCCGTTATTTCTATCACTGATTATAAATAAGTGGTTTGAACAAGCAGCTGAAAAAAAAAATCAACTGGATGTTAAAGGGACAGTTCACTAAAAAACATAATTCTGTTATTATTTTCTCAAACCTTGACTTGTTCCAAACTAGTTTGAGTTTATTTTTCTGTTGAACACAAAATAGCATATTTTGAAATATATAAATCAAAAGTCAAATAAAAAGTGCTTCAGGTGTAAGTAATGTGACGGTACTCTTTGGAGAAGGGATTTATAAAGATAAACAACAAAATCACAAGCCCAAGGCTCTTGAAAAGTAAGTGAAAAATATTTAATAGCTCTTATTAACATGGCTATTATTAAAAAAAAACAGCACTATTGTGTCACGTGTGCAAGCGGGTCGAGGACAACAAAAGTAAGGATCCAAGTGCAGTTTAATAGGATTAGTCGTACAGACAGACAATGGTCAATACAGGAGCAAAACAGGAACATACAGGTCATCCAAATAGTAGTCATCAAACAGGCGTACATGGCAAACTGGCAAAAATGGCCAGTATGGGGGATTACTTTAAAAAACTAATGTAATTTGCCAAATGACTATAATATAAATATTATGTGACAATGTGAGAGATAACGGCGACGTGAGGTGCTACATTAGATTATAATTACTCACTGAGAGACTCTTTTTTTCCTAGACATAAGTTGCACGATACATACACAAACATTCTTGCCTTTCATCTCAACAAGGGAGAAGTAATGCTTATATTTCAAGTTTGCAAGTTTGCCGTTTATTTATGGCATCGTTATTCCCATCACTGCTTATAAATAAGTGGTTTGAACAAGCAGCTGAAAAAAAACATTTCAACTGTATGTTAAAGGGATAGTTCACCAAAAAAATGAAAGATCTGTCCTCAGTTTCTCAAACCTTGACTTGTTCCGAGCTAGTTTAATTTTTTTTTTTGGAAACCAGCAGGGGGCGCTCAACCTGCAGTCTGTGTGGGTCCTAATGCCCCAGTATATTAATGGGGACTCTATACTGCTCAGTGAGTGCTGTCTTTTGGATGAGATGTTAAACCGAGGTCCTGACTCTCTGTGCTCGTTAAAAATCCCAGGATGTCTTTCGATAAAGAGTAGCGGTTTAACCCCAGCATCCTGGCCAAACTTGCCCAATGGCCTCTGTCCATCATGGCCTCTTAACCATCACCAAATCATAATTGGCTTCATCACTGTCTCCTCTCCACAATCAGCTGGTGTGTGGTGTGCGGTCGTGTCATCCAGGTGGAAGCTGCACACTGGTGGTGAATGAGGAGATTCCCCCCAAAAAATGTGTCAAGCGTTTTGAGTGTCCAGAAATGTGCTATATAAAAATAAGGAATTATTATTAATTATTATTTTTTTTAGTGTCACAAACTTGTGATTTTGACATTTTTAAGAATGTTGTAAACCCATAACCATTGACATTAATAGTTGGAAAAACCAACACTATGGAAGTCAATGTTTATAGGTTTCCGTTATAGGTTTCCAACATGGAAACCTATAAACATTGGTTCCAATGGTTTGAAATTAGCCACTGGTCAGTGAATTATAAGAGAATTTTCATTTTTTGGGTGAAGTATCCCTTTAAGCGGGAAGTAAAAATTTTATTTTTAGGGTCAAAATGTCCAAATATGCATGTGACATAATTCTATGTTCAAACTCTAATGAATACTTATGACTTTCACTGTTGTAGGTGGGAAAGGTGGAAAGAAGAAGAAGACCAAAGCAAATGTCAAGCCCACCAAGATGAATGGCTCCAACTGGGCGAACGTTCCACTTCCTCCCCCTCCCATCCACCCTCTTCCAGGCACAGAGATGGACCACTACGCCTCAGAGCACCATGATGGAGGAGGGTAGGGTCCTGAACCGCTCATTCAGCTTTACTTATCCATACTGCCAATTTAGTGGTCACATCTACAATATCTAGAGATGATGATCCATTTAATTAAGCTCTGGATTTATCTCATCAAGTGATAAAAGCAACGGTTTACAGTAAAACCATCCATGCTGTGCCTTAGAAATTATTCAAAGCCTCGTTCTCGCTAGTTAATACCATCCGTAAATCCACTAATAGTATTTATTTATTCCTTCGGGACTTAATGAAGCCGCTTTCACCCAAATGATTTATTTGTTGTCCGTTATAAATAGACAAAGCGTTTCTGTCAGTGTGTGATAATATTAAAACCCTGTTTGACAAACTGTTCACGCTCAGCAACTTTTAATATACTTGCAACTCTGATAGCACTTCTTTCTAGTCTGACATCAGCGTCGGCCCATCTGTACAGTTAAAAACGAAAACACCAAGGTGGTGATACAAATTAAACATCCTGCCTGAGAGGTGTGCTTGCCTTTCAGCCCTGTTAATTTCCATCTCGGAGAGTCATCCGGCTTAATAGGCTCTCTGGCAAATGAGTAGTCTTCTGCGTTGTAAATCTCACCACTGTCTTTAATGGCTTCAGATTAAAACTGTTATGTCCTACGGGATGTGCACTGACAAATTCCTTTAATGAACGTTGGCTTTATGACATGCATTATTTCAGCATGTATAAGCACAGTTCTGGGAAATAAAAAAGGGGGGAAAAACACAGTCGTTCTGCCAGATCAGCCTGTATTCGTACATGGGTAATTCCCTATTGTATATAACACAAAACTTACATAGTTACTATTGTGTTTATAAACTTGAGACTCATAATATCCATTAATGTTGTGTAGACTGAAATTTTCTAATCATTTTTTCTCTTAATAAACACACAACTGGTCGGGGGTGCCTCAAGGATTTGTCTTAGGACCGTTTTGATTTTGTTTCTATGCTCATTTGTTCTAG
Source organism: Danio aesculapii (assembly GCF_903798145.1). Classification (NCBI taxonomy): domain Eukaryota; kingdom Metazoa; phylum Chordata; class Actinopteri; order Cypriniformes; family Danionidae; genus Danio; species Danio aesculapii. The sequence continues at coordinate 9,813,217 of NC_079449.1, read as the reverse complement.
ATATGATAGTGATGGTTGGGGCCCACCATTGCCAGTGCAGACATACCTCCATCAGGGTTTAGAGGATGAGCTGGAGGAAGAGGAAGAGCGGGTGCCCACTCCTCCCATAAGGGGCGTGGCTTCTTCTCCTGCAGCAGTTTCCTTTGGCAAACAGTCCACAGCCACACTGAGCCCATCTCCACGTGAAGAAATGCAGCCCATGCTCCAAGCCCACCTAGATGAGCTGACCCGTGCTTATCAGTTGGACATGGCGAAACAGACTTGGTAAGATTAAGTTAAAGATTTGGTCCAGCATGCCATAAAATAGGGGAAACGTTTTTATTTAATTTATTTAACTACTTCATAACATTTATATATAAAAGCTTTATGCTGTCTAGGGGTTATGACTGGGAATTATTTTCATGGCTATTTCAACTAGAGACAAATAAATGCTTTATTTTAGACAAATAAATAATGCCTTTTTTTTCTTTCAGAAATAATGTCGAATTAAGTGATTTTTTTCTTAACCCTTTAACTGCCCCAGCATGAACAACATTATGGATTGCTTTTCTTAACTCCTAATGTTGCTAGTTAACACACTCCATGCACTTTTTTTTTCAACACATCCCATCATTTCTAAAATATCAGTCTCTACCAAATGGCTGATATATTAGTTTATGGTAAAAGTACCGGAATTAATACATATACTATGAAGTAAATCACAAAATTTAAAATGTAAAATATTTCAGATTGTCATTTAACACATTTTCTTTTTTTTTTTACAGTAAAACAAAATCAAGTGTAGTAGTGCAACAGGATTATGTTTGTTTGATTTTTTTTGTAAACCAACAATGCTGTGTGTGTAAGCCATTATTTAAAACAGTCATATTTTTAAATGACTTTAACAGTCATTATTTAAAACAGTCAAAACATGGTCAACCGTTTGGTAGAGCAGTCATAAGTGAAACTATCTGCCAGTTGGGTAAACAGAATATTCTTATTTCAAACTGAAAACAAGATTAATTGACTTACTGGCAGATTATTTTACTTGTTTTAAGGAAAAACGTGATTTTCACCTATTATTTTTCAATATAATATGTATATATTTCTTTTTTATTAATTTATTTTTTGCCATTTTTAACCTTTAATTGACAGGATAGTCGGTTGACTAAGTCCACAAGCTGGGATTCTAACTCGGGACGCCCGGAGCACTGCCCACCATGTCAGTGCATTAACCAATGGGCTATGGCACTGACAAAACAATAGTTTTTACTTTATTATTTTGATTGAATGATTTAAGGTTTTTGTTGTTGTTAATATTTGGATTAAAAACAGTGTTGCAGTGTTGTGTTAAAAGCTTGAATTGAATCATTTTAAGAAGAATGTAGTTGAATTAGCAGTGAAAAAATGTCTAATCATAAACCCCAAACAGCATAAAGCTTTTTTATAAACTTATTTTGATTGATTGATTGAAGGTTTTGTTGTTGATATTTGGACGACAACAAGATGAAAACTCTTTAAAGGAAAAACTTTTATTTGTAGCGTTGTGTTATAAGTTTTCAATAAAAGCTTGAATTTAATCATTTTAAGAAGAATGTAGTTGAATTATCAGTGAAAACTATTCCTAGTCATAAACCCAGGACAGCATAAAGCTTTTTTATTAACCTATTTTGATTGAATTAACTTTTTTGTTGTTGTTAATATTTCAACTAGAAACAAGATGAAAAATATACGTAGGAAAAGCTTTTCAAGAGTTCAAGCTTAGATATTGCTTGACGGTATTAGCAGGTTTGGCATGTTGTCCCTGGAGAGAACCCTGAGCTCGGAGATAATTGAGCCCAGGGCTCCTGCCTGGTCAATTAGCATATAAAGGGGTCCGAGATGGGGCAGGTTTCGAGAGCTCCCCCTGGTAAAAGGAGGAAAAGGAGGAGATGGGGTGGAAGGGGGGATTCTTCCAAAATGAAGAAAAAGCAGTAAGGCGAAATCTGTCTATTTATTGTAGGCTTGGAGCAATCTGATTGGATTATTGCTGATTATGGATGAGAGTCCAGTCGAGATCAATCATATCACATGCTCCTCTCGAAATTAGCTTGTAAAACTTCACTTATTTGTAGCATTGTGTTATACATTTTTTAATAAAAGCTTGAATTTATTCACTCTAAGAAGATTGTATAGTTGAATTGGCAGTGAAAACAATTTCTAGTCATAAACTCTAGACAGCATAAAGCTTTTTTTATAAACCCGGCATGCTAAAGCCATGCTTCAACCTGTCTTTCCTAGAGAATCCAACTTCCTACTTATTACATTGGGCACTGTAAGTGAACGACCGCCACTTGTCAGGAGAAAGATGTCACGCTGCCGCCATAATGAGTATGTTGCTCATAGTGCGTTTTTGACGACAGGGAAGAGCCCATAATTATATCCAATCCTAAGCGGCACCACTGCACAAACACACACCGATACACACACACATATATATATAGACACACAGTGGGGCTGTCATCAAACCTAGCTGTCTAGTGGGTGACAGCCCAGCAAAGACATGCCTGTGGTGGTTGCCATTGTATCCTCTTCAAGCTGCAATTAGTAGGTCATTGTGTTAGCATGCAAACCGTGGCGCTGCTGAATTAGCCGAATTGTCCCAATTCATCCGAGAGATGACAAGGAATGTTCTAGGAATACCAAATTTGGCCTGACAGACAGCACACCCCGCGCCTTTCTCTTTTGTCTGGGCTTGTCGCTCATTGACACCCTTTGTCTCCCACTGACAACCCTTGAAGCTCCTGCTTGGTTATGCAAATAAAAAAGCACGGTATGTTCATGTTTGACTTCTTTGGAATTCTCCACAGGCACATGCAGGGTGGGCCTTACCCGCCCCAGGCCCCCGCACCACCCGTGGGCTACGTCTCTAGCACCTTGGTGTCTGACATCGAGACCGATCTCCCTGATGAAGATGACGATGATGAGGAGGATGAAGGATACGAGATGTCGCCGCCAATTAGGGGCAGTGAACACACGCCAGGCTCCAGCATGGACAACTTGGATAGCTCCGTTACGGGTAAGCGCACGTTTTTTGTGTGTGTTTGTGTGTTAAAGTCACAATTTTTTTACATAAAATGTAAAGGCAAGGCAAGCTTGTTTATATAGCACATTTAATACACAATGGTAATTCAAAGTGCTTTGCATAAACAGCAATAAAAGAAACAAAATAAGTATAAGCAGTGTGCGAATAATACATTCACGATCAGGGGGGTCGACTTTTTCGGTTAGATTATGTAATACATGCTTCGGTCATTTATGTATTTATTTTTAATTACATCTGCTTTATTAATAAAACTTGTTTATGTTTTCCATGCCTTGAGGGATACTTAGTGTATCCTGACCTACGGTATCCTCTGATTAGATTTGAATGCGGCTAATGTTGGAGCACGTCTGATTATTTCAGGAAGCAGATTCCAGCAGTAGGGGGCGTAGTAGCTGAAGCCGGATTCACACTTTTTACACATCCTGCTAATTAATTCCTAAAAATTATCATTGCCATGTGGCAGTTTACATGCTAAGTATAAGCTACAGTAGCTGTTTTTAGATATCAAAGACACAAGCTCAGATGAGCAAAACTTCATGTGGTTTGACCATTTTTTTTTACATATTCACTGCATATGATACTTTTGTCACACCGTATTACATAATATATACAGTGCTCAACAAATAGGATTACACCCCTCACAAAATCACATTTAGATTAATATTTTCTATAGGAAGCTTTACAATATTATATTTGTGCATATACATTAGATTAGTCAGTACTAAAGCCAAATCTGGAGCTTATCTAACAAAATAATTTATGAGAACGGTCCACAATTAGTGCACCCAAATTTATATGTAGGGAAAAATATTAAATTTAAAAAAAGTGCATCAAATTTTGTTGTAGTCTCCAATATTTCACATTAATTTAAATGTATTATCTTTCTATTTCTGAAGATGTTGGATGGCTAAAATAATATTTTGATAAATATATCTGTTTAATAAATCTGTTTTGTTCAAATGCACCAAAATATATGACCTATATTCACTGAGAAATGGATAAAAATATTCCTTTTCAAAATGGGGTGTACTCGTTTATGTTGAGCACTGTACACCCCGTTTAATTATAAATAAATAAATATTCTGAACAAATTGAAATTTAATTGAATGGGTTTTTTTATTCAATTTTATACTTTACCTAATCATGTTTCACAATGTTTGCCATGCTCTGCAATTTACAGTGAGAGAAATAAGTATTAAACAAGTCTTAATTTTTCTCAGAAAACATATTTCTAAAGATGCTGTTGACTTAAAATTTTCACCAGATGTTGGTAACAACCGAAGAAATCCACATATGCAAAGAAAACAAAACTAACTAGTTTAAAAACGAAGTTGTGTGTAATAAAAAGAAATGACACAGGGGAAAAGTATTAAACACATGAAGAAATGAAGGTGTAGAAAGGCAGTGAAAGCCCAGACAGCGGCTGAAATCTCTCAGTAGTTCTTCAGCAACCCTCTGACCTTCATCAGTGTAAATGAATATTAGCTGCTTCAGTCCAACATCTACATTAGCAGATGATGAAGATGATACCGGGGGACATTTCAGCAAGACAATGATCCAAAACGCAGCCAAGGAATCTCTCAAACGCTTTCAGAGAAAGAAAATCAGGCTGTAGAATGGCCCAGCCAATCACCTGACTTGAATCCAATATAAAATACAAATTAAAGACCAGATTTGATAGACGAGAACCACAGAACCATCATGATTTTTACAAATCTCACACCTGAGCAATGCATGTGACTTTATTCTCCATAGGAGAGGTGTCTTTAAGCTGCCATCACCAAAAAAAAAGCCTTTTATATAAAGTGTTAAATACATTTCAGCAGTTCAGTATTTTCACCTTGTGTCATTTCATTGTTATTACACAACTTATTTTTTTAGATTTTTTTGTTTTGTTTGATTTTTATGTTTGTATTGTTTGGGTTTTTACCAAAATCTGGTTCAATTCCATGTCAATAGCTCCTTTAGAAATATTATTCCCAGGAAAAAAACATGACGTGTTCAATACTTGTTTCCCCCACTTTATAAGATGTATATACAAATAGTCAAGGCCAAAATTATTCATATGAATTAATTTGTCAACTTTTCTTGTGAGAGAGAACATTCTGAAGTTCTTCACAAAGAGAGGCCTTATCTAAACCTTTGAACCGGTGTGCTGTTAGATGTCTGGTACTGATTATGTGTTTTAGTGTATTATCTTTGAGCTCGGCAGGGGTGGCCATTTCATTTGCTCATTATCTCTTCCGTCGTTTTTGTAATCTGAAAATCTTTGTCTCTCCTAAGTCATTTCAGGATTTCGGTTTGAACCCAGCTTCGAAAGAGAAAAAAATATATAATTTTTGTATTAAAAAGTTAATTAAAATCCAGTTCATTTGGTCAGAGAGAGCAAACGATAGGATCTACCCACATATCAAATTACAATTCAGCAGCATGTGCAGCGTATAGATAAGACAATGAAACAGAGGTACTGATCTCTAATCTAAAAGCGGCATATTTCAGTCCAGCGGGCGCTTTGAGTTTGTACTGCTGGTGTTTATATGGGAAGCGTTCATGGTTTATTCACATGTGTACAGCATGTGGCAGCTTTGTTTGCCCTGCAGAGATAGAAGCATGGTAAAATGATATGTTTCGCTCTGCTTGTCTGTAAATAGATGTATTGTTTTGTCATTATGCTCGCGTGTGTGGCTGGGTGCTTGTGTCTCTTCCCCAACTCACCTGGAAATGAGCACACTGGAATTCAGTTTGTTCAGGCATTTGGGGATAAACTATAATCACTGTTATGAGAGACAGACTAAAATACAAAAGGAAAAGACGGGAATGAAGGGAATGAAATTGCATATAAATTGTGTTTTTAAAAATGTATGTCATTTTAAATTGTATAAATTGTAATGTTGTGTATTATCATTACATTTTGCTCTGGGATAAGAAAAACATTTGATGCGCATCCCCTGTCGTCTGCATTTTTCTCATGGAGATTTCGAATAACTCTCACGTTCAGGCTTCCATTTCCCCATTGAAGACAGGAGGCACCATTTCCATTTTACAACTTATTGAAAGGGTTTTATGGGCCGTCTGTCATAAGGGACACGTGAAGGGTATGACATTGTGGGGTTAGAAACTAAAAGTCCTCTGTTCTGCATTTTAGCACAGGACAGACAAAAAATGGGACAGAGATGTTTCTTTAATCAGGCAGAGATATATGCATTATCATTGTGCTTGATGAGGTAGATAAGTAGACATAGTCAGACGGATGGATGGATGGATGGATGGGTGGATGGATGGATGGGTGAATGGAGATATGCGGTACAGGTGAATAGGGTGGGCTAAATTGTCCGTAGTGTATGTGTGTGAATGGGTGTGTATGGATGTTTCCCAGAGATGGTTGCAGCTGGAAGGGCATCCGCTGCGTAAAACATGTGCTGGATAAGTTGGCAGTTCATTCCGCTGTGGCAAGGTAGATAGATAGATAGATAGATAGATAGATAGATAGATAGATAGATAGATAGATAGATAGATAGATAGATAGATGGATGGATGGATGGATGGATGGATGGATGGATGGATGGAAAGTCGATATATAGATCAATAGATATATGGATGGATGGATGGATGGATGGATGGATGGATGGATAGATAGATAGATAGATAGATAGATAGATAGATGGATGGATGGATGGATGGATGGATGGATGGATGGATGGATGGATGGACGGACGGACGGACGGACGGACGGACGGACGGACGGACGGACGGACGGACGGACGGACGGACGGACGGACGGATGGATGGATGGAACCACTCACTGGACCTGAGTTTTGCTGAAACAAAGCAAGTGTTGTTCAGTGGCGTCTGTGTCCTCCTGTGGCACTCTCTACAGCTTCCTTTCACTGCTTTCTTCCACTAGGGCCCTTTGTTTTTGCCCACATTCACACCAAAGTGACACTACACTAGTGCCGGGGTTACTTCAAGACCCAGAAGCAGAGATCTGTCCTTTCTGAAGACAATAAAACAACTATTTCTTTTCAAGTTCATTTATTTATAAACCACATTTAAAAACAGAAAGATAGGGATGGTGCCATGCTCATCTCATGGGGCAAATTGTTCCACAACCGCATAAACAACGGAAAAACAACTATTTCTTTTGGCTTGCTTGAGGTGAATTCAAAGATCACTGGGACGTATTTCTCTTAATCATGCTTGATTATTTATGGCATGCACAACCCTGAGTGAGTTTGTGAAACAGTGAGGGTGTTTTATGGGAGTTGTAATGTGTGCAGTGAGCTCACCGTCCTGCTCCGTTCGGCTCCTATAAACCCTTGCATTGGCTAAGGGTCACGTGTCCCGAGGCGGCGTCTCCTCCTCCTCGTCAAGGGGAATGATTATGATGTTTAACGATATGCAGATGAGGGCTCGGGGCAGTGTAAATCAGCTGTAGTGGCAGCAGGGTGTTGGATGAGTTTTATAGTCCTGCGCAACTCCATTTAGCCGAGCCGTTAATATTAACTGTGGATTATCGGAATGGAAAATGTCAAAAATAGCCGCTGTGGAATCTATTATTTTTTTGTGTCAGCTCCATATTTATCCACTCTTTTTTTCATATGTGATTTCTGCATTTCAAATTGTGGGTTACAGGTTTGGGGAACTTCCATTCAAAAGAACTGATTGAAATCCCTTCAGATAACACTTCAAAAATAAATCCATATGCATAAAATTAAAGCTTTGTGCTTTATTTTTATTCAGCATGAAAATAGCATTACTCTAGGTATTTCATATCTATGTCCAAAGTCTTTTGAGTTTACTATGTTTAATTTCTCCAGCTTATTATCTCTTTTTATTCTGTGCACAAAAAATACTATAGTAATTAATAGTAAATACTGTACTGTTTTGAACCATACTATATACTGATTTCATGCAGCCGCCATTTTAAAAGCGAAATCGAGGCTGTGGTGGGAAGAAACCCGGAAGTATCACAGGATATGATGTGTACCTGGCTGTATATCTTATTAGCGAAAAGAAAGTGACACAAATTTATCATTTTACCGCCTTCCGAGTGGCCCGAAGGTCCATTCTGAATGGATAGTGTAAATAAAAAGGGATGTCAGACCTCGTTTACAGCTAAGTTAAGGGAAATGGTACTAGTTTGCTAATGTTTCTTTCCCAAACACACGTTTTAGATGCCATTTATCAAACTCAAGTTAATGAACTGATGCTTTCACTATATTAGACTTGTCACGATACTAAATTTCGGCACCAATCAGTACTGAAATTTAAGAAAAACTTCCATTTTCCGCTAACATTTATGCGTTGTTGAGTGCGTTCTTAAACAGCTGATTTGCCAGTGTGTTCACATGCTCAACAGTAATTACTGTGATTGGCCTGAAGGTCATCAGTTCACTGCACTTCACCCATGTTTACCGAGTGCAAACACAGACGAGCGATTCACTGATGACTCGACTAATCTTCGCGGATTTAAAACGCTCCAGTGTCCGTGTATCTGTGTTTGCACTTGGTGAAAAATGATGAACTGATGACCTTCACGGCCAATCCCAGTCATTTCTGTTGAGCACTGGTGAATAGTATGGCAAATCAGTGCTGTTTAAGAACACACTCAGTGGTACTTAAATGTTAACGGGAAATGGACATTTTTAAAAGTTCAGTACCGGGACAACACTATTACGGTCAACACGAGGGTGCGCTACAGAGGACTGTGTTGTTTTATCGCTCACCAGTTTACATTGGCTAAAGCAGGGTAACATCCCCACTGTGTTTACCTGGTGCCATGAGCTGAGGCCTAAAAGGACACTTAATCATATTACTCCTAAAGAGATTGTGATTTTGTTTGGTACCTAATATGATTTTAATTGTTTATAATAAACTCAACTGAATGATATTAAAGTGATCTTTACACCATTTCTGCATTTTGAAATCACGGCAACAGCTGGAGGTTTGTAGTCCACAGCATGTTGTTGCAATGATTACAGTGCTGATCCTATACTTCCATGTTTCTTCCCACCACAGCCTCGCTTTCGTTTTTTAAAATGGCAGCCAAATGAAATAAGAGTATTGTAAAGTACTGAATCAGAATGAATCAGTTGTGTTTCTAAGGTTGCTATACAACAGCTATAGTAATATAAACAGATTTCCCAATGCTGTAATTTTCTAAAACTATAGGCTATATTATACTACAATACACCACAGATTACCCTAGTAAAAAGTAAAGTATACTACAGTATTAAAGTTTATCAGTTCACTTTAGTTGATACTACAGTATGGTGGATCATTCATTAACAAAGTGTTGTAAATTCTATAATATACAGTGTGTGAAAAAGTATTTGCCCCCTTACTAATTTCTTTTTTTTTTTTTTTTTTCATGTTTGTCACACTTTAATGTTTCGGATCATCAGACTTATTTAAATACTAGTCAAAGATAACACAAATAAAGACATCACATAGTTGTATATAAAGGTATTTATTATTAAGGCAAACAAAAAAATCCAATGCTACATAGCCCAGTGTAAAAAAGTGTTTGCCCTCTAAACCTAATATCTGGTTTTGCCACCCTTAGCAGCAAGCATTTTTGATAACTTGCAATGAGTCTGTTACAGCGCTGTGGAGGAGTTTTGGCCCTCTCATCTTTGCATAATTGTTGTAAATCTGGCACATAAGAGGGTTTTTGAGCATGAACAACCTTTTTAAGACCATGCCTCAGCATCTCAATTGGATTCAGGTGAGGACTTTGACTAGGCCACTCTAAAGTTTTCAATTAGTTTTTCTTGTGCCAAAGAAATCAGTAAGGTGGCAAACACACTTTTTCACACCACTGTATAAAGTACAATACACTTTACTATAATATGTGTCATAAACACTATAGTAGATGACACGGTGGCTCAGTGGTTAGCACTGTCACCTCACAGCTAGAAGGTTGCTTGTTTAAGTCTCAGCTGGGTCAGTTTGCATTTCTGTGGGGAGTTCTCCTTGTGTTCACGTGGGTTTCCTCCGGATGCTCCGGATTCCCCCACAAGTCCAAAGACATGCGCTATAGGAAAATTGGGTAAGCTAAATTGCCTAAGAGTGCATGGGTGTTTTCCAGTGATAGGTTGCAGCTGGAAGGGCATTCGCTGCGTAAAACATATGCTGGATAAGTTGGCGATTCATTTCACTGTGGCAAACCCCTGATTAATAAACGAACTAAGCCGAAAAGAAAATGAATGAATGAATGAATGAATGAGCACTGTGTTACAGCACTGTGGAGGAATTTTGGCCCATCTCAATTGGATTTAGGTCAGGACTTTGACTAAGCCCCTCCAAAGTCTTCATTGTGTTTTTCTTGTGCCAAAGAAATCAATAAGGGGGCAAACTCTTTTCACACAACTGTATACAGTATAATACACCTTACTATAATATGGGTCATAAACACTATGTTATATTCAAAATACATTTACTATAGTATATTCAACACTATAATATATTCAGTATACAATATAGATTCATATACAGTAGTATTTAATATACATTCGTAATATTGCTTGTTTTTTTTTATTATTTGGTAATTTGATTAAATTAATGTTTGATGGTGAAATAATGCTAAGTCATTGTACCCGGTTTTTTTAACATTTGATTGATTGTTTACACTTTACAGAAATTCAGGAGAGAGATAGCAGCTACAGTATTGTAGCTTCAAACGTTTGCCGTTCATGACTGCCAACTTCAAATTAGCAACAATTTGTGGCAAGTTCTCTTCATGCTACGCTGCGCTGTATAAAAACATTTGGGTTTGCGAACGTGATCCAGAATTTGTTTTGGCCAGAGAATTGTTATTGTTTTGCAGCTGCCAGCATTATTATTCTGTGAAGAGTGAAGGTTGGTATTTTGGGGCTGTGTTTTTTGGTGGCTGGTTGTTAGAGAGGTTGTCGTCTCTGGAGGAGGCAGGAGTTGCTGAGGCGTAGTGCAGGTATTCGGCAGGATCCGTCCCTTCTGATGTGCAGCTCTGTACCCGCCGCTGTCTCCGCCAGCACATCCAATTCATTATACGCAGACTTGCTTTGCTGAGAGACGGTCTCGAGGGACTCAACTTTTTTTTTTTTGTAGTGAAACAAAGCCATATGCAGTTTCGGAGGAAATTAAAAGGAAGAAACTGCCAGGAGAGATTTTTTTTGCATCATATTCTTTTAGTTTTAGACAAGAGGGGAAAAACTAAATTTATGTTAGTGCTTTAAATTCCTTTGCTGTGTTTGGTATTAGAATGTGTTTTTCTTAGGGTTTACTGTATATGGAATCAACAAGTAGTATTTACTTTTTTTTACACTATAGTAATAAAGCTTTATAATGCTAATTATAATATCAACAGTAAATTGTATTATTTAATATTATTATTATTATTATTATTATTATTATTATTATTATTATTAATAATATTATTATTATTATTATTATTATTATTATTATTGTTGTTATTATTATTATTAGTAGTAGTAGTAGTAGTAGTAGTAGTAGTAGTAGTAGTAGTAGTATTAGGGCCCAAACACCAGTGGTGTAAGGACCTTCTCGGAATTACTTGATTGTTAATTGTTGTTATCATTATTATTATTATTATTATTATTATTATTATTCCCACTTTTTTGTCCAAAGTAAATTACATTTTTTAAGGGTCTAAAAATTATCGAAAACTCACAAAACTTTACAGTAGTAAAGTATTGAAAATGTACAATTGATGAGGGTTTCAGAACTCAAAATGGCTCTATAACACCACCTACGAACTTTCGACGAAGTGACCCTCAAGTTTCGTACATGTACAAACATTTTCCGACATGTGGAATGTTCCAATACCTACATAAAAGTCCCTTGGAGTAAAATCAGAAACCCAACAGAAAGTTGCTTATTTTTACTGACATTTTTAGGCCTTGTATTGTAGCAAACTCCTACTAGAGATTCAATCAAATCCACAACAAAATGTAATAGGGTTGTCATGATAGTGTAATTCGGTACCAATTGTCAATGAAATTTTAAAAACATCCATTTCCCGCTAACATTTGAGCGCTGTTGAGCATGTTCACTTAAACACCGATAATGGACACTGGAGCGTTTCAAAGTCACATCGATCAGCTGGTTTGTCTATAAGCTGACATACGAGCGATCCGCTGAAGAATCGCCGCTTTAAAAGATACAATGAGCCTGTATCTGTGGTTGCACTCTGTAAACAGCGGTGAGTTCGATGAATTAATGATCTTCACGAACAATCACAGTCATTTCTTTTGAACACGTAGACCCAATGGCAAATCAACGCTGTTTAAGAACGAGCTTAACAGTGCTCAACTGTTAGCGGGAAACGGACGTTTTTAAAATTTCAGTATCTATTAGTACTGAATTCCAGTATCATGACAACCCTATAATCTAAAGGCATTGGTAATGTTAAAGTGTGAAGATTTAAAGTTTTTGTTTGAGATTATTACTATTATTAGTGGTGGGCTGTTATCGACGTTAACATGCTGCATTAACGCGAGACTCTTATTAATTTTATCACCAATTATCATAGTAGAACAGTTACTCAAGCAGTTTGTGATTCATTTTGGAAACAGGAGATGAGTCCCTGGTCTAATGCGCCCCCTACCTTGAGAAACCCATTCTCAAAGACTTACTTTTAGTAATTATTCGGGTAGCACACATATTCTGAATGCCTTTGGCAGAATTCAAATGAGCCATTTTAATCTAGATTACTCTAGATTAATTCCAAGACTACAGTGAGATTAATCTAGATTTAAAAAAATGTATATATGCCCACCTATTCATTCATTCATTTTCTTGTCGGCTTAGTCCCTTTAATAATCTGGGGTCACTACAGCAGAATGATCCGCCAACTTATCCAGCATTTGTTTTACGCAGCGGATGACCTTCCAGCCGCAACCCATTTCTGGGAAACATCCACACACACTCATTCACACTCATACACTACGGACAATTTAGCCTACCCAATTCACCTGTACCACATGTCTTTGGACTGAGGGGGAAACCGGAGCACCCGGAGGAAACCCACGCAAACACAAAGAAAACATTCAAACTCCACACAGAAACGCCAACTGACCCAGCCGAGGCTCAAACCAGCGACCTGAGGCTCAAACCAGCGACCCTCTTGCTGTGAGGTGACTACCTACTGCGCCACTGCATCGCCCCTATGCCTACCTATAATTATTATAATGTAAAAAAATATTTGATGTATTTTTAATAGTAGTAAATCATTTTTATATTTATGTTTAAAAGTTGCAGACTCAAAAAGAAGCAGCAAAACTAAATGACAGCACTGCGGTGTTTATTCTTGTCGAGTGTTTTTACAGAAACCCTTTTAACTTGGAAAAACTGTGACAACATATCCATCATAAATCCGACACTGACACCTAATTAGTTCAGTGTTAAACTATAAGCATGCTCGAAACCTCGGCAACCACTGTAACTCTCTTAACTTTACTCTCGGATCATTAAACTAAAGTCGCGCCATCTCACATCGGCTTCCCCGAGGATGTTTGTGCCGGGTTGCCATCAATCAGAAAAATCCATGCCATAAATCTGACAAGTGCCAAAGAAGAGGAGCAGCACGCAGCCGTGTGGTTGCTTTGATCACGCTGCGTGTTTCCGTGTGTGATATCAGCTGCTTCACCTCAGGCCACGCACAGGTGCTGCGTTCTTTTCCCATCACAGCAATCAAAAGAAACCCGGCTTGTGATGTGTAGTCAAGTGGCAAGTGTACGTTTATATGCAGGATGAAAGCAGGATTGGTTAGCGGATTTAAATTAAAATACTCCTAACTATGCCAGAACCGCTTGCTTTGGTGAACCAGACATTATTAAATGGCATAAATCTTTTAGTTGGTGCATGATTCTTTTGTGTGGGTGTGAATCTTGGTGTGTTTTATTTTCCTGTTAATATGTTACTCTTTTCTAAGGCCCTGTTTACACTAATACATTTTAGTTTTAAAATGCATATGTTTTGCTACGGATACACCTTCCGTCCACACTACCCCGGAGTTGTCGAGCCCTGAAAATTGAGCTTTTTGAAAACACTGAAGAGCCCGTTTTTGCTTTAAAACACTGCTGCTCCGTGTTAGTGTGGATGGGGGAAAACGGAGACATCTGAAAACGGAGGCATGGCTGCAGACAATTCTGATTGGGGCTTTTACCTTAATATTAATTAAGTTTAGATTTCGCAAGTTTGAAATGGAAAACAAACTCCCAAGAACACGTCAGGGTAAAAACAGTGTAGAGTATAACGTCATTCACATCACCCTGGCTACGTTGTTTCACTATCTAACAATAAAATGAAAACATGAAATATGGAACTGCCTATTTTTATTTTGATATTAACTTAACAGACACTAAAAATGTTGAGTAGTTATTTATATAACTGTCATCTTCACTGTATGCATATTTATAACAAAATTGAACCAATAACATAACTGCCTCCTTTCATTCTTATTGAAAATATGAAACATACCCTCTCTTTTGCTGAATATCAGTTTTAATAATCAATAATGGCCATTATAAAAGTATAATGTACAGTAAGTTTATACAATATAGGAAATAAAGGCAAACAATCAGTCAAATGTGCAGAATCAGTGTATGTGGTAACATAAATTAATATATTAACTTATCTTTGCGCTCGGTCAAAACACGTTACCTGAGAACAAGTAATAGATTCAAAAGATGCTTAGATAGAGACAAGATTAATTAAATATCATGTTTGACAAATATAGTGAGATGAAATAGAGCGTTATCCTTGACGAACCATCCAACCTGCGCTGCTCTCACCTGGGGAGCTGTGCTCAAAGCGCCCGCTGATTGTCTGGAGCTCAAATGGACGTATGTGTGATTGTAATGCGAATCGGACACTGACAACAGAGGTGCCGATCCAAACGTAGGGTTTATTAGGAGGATGGTCAGGCAAGCAAAAGTCAACACAGGAGCAAACAGATGCATATGGGCAATCCAGAGTCGTAGTCAAATAAACAGGCAGATGGTCAAAAAGGCAGGCAGCAGACCGGAGTAAACAAACAAAACAAAGCAAGGTTCAAACACAAAAGGCAAGGAAAACAGTATCACAAGACTCAGCACTGAAGTGTGTGCGTCTGCTGTATAAATAGTCCTAGTGATCAGTTCATGAGTAGCTTCCGCTGTGTCTGTCTGCAATCATGGGGGTCTAGGGCAGGTGTGTAAGTGGTGCATGACTGGATCTTGTAGTCCATTTAATGGCGGATTTGTAGTTCTATGCAATACCTTGTGTTTACCAGTGATCTGCACAGGCTGGATCGCTGGTGATCATGACAGTGATTAAGTGATGTGCATTTTCAGTAATGTAGTGTGGACGGAGATCTTTTCAGAAACACTTGGTGAAACACAGTGTGGACGTGGATCATTTTCATTGTGAAAAGCCGTTTTAAAGCTAAAACGCATTAGTGTAAATGGGCCTAAGTGATTTTTCTTTGGTTAATAGTGTCGTAAATGTGACAATACCTAATACTTATGAAGGTGGCTGACTCATCTCTTATCATACATAACTCAGCTGTGCTGTAACGCATCATAAGGATTTTTTTATAACGGCCTGGTTACTTCTGTAAATAGTTTTTGTACTAATAGAAGGGATGTGTTGCTTTTGTTTCTTCCCCTGTTTAGGGAATTTAATTAGGAAAATTTAATGTAAAAAAATGCTGAATTGTATCTCCTTGCAATAAAAAAAACTTAAATATAAAAAAAAGTTTTAAGATGGATGATTGGTGATTGGGTTTCCCCCCGATTGGGTTGATTTACTTGGACATAGGAAAATTAAGAACATAATATTTCTGTGAATTTAAGACATTTTAAGACTTTTTAAGACCCTGCAGACACCCTGGGTTGAAGTGTTGATGATTGTTTGTTTGTGTTAAACACAAAATAAGATATGTTTAAGAATGTTGGGAATCTGTAGCTGTGGGAATCCATAGTAGAAAAAAACATACTATGGAGGACCACCGGCAGTGGCGATTATTGGATTTATTATTTTTTATTGTGTGGACCAAGAACCAGTGGGGGTCTATGGAATAAGAGTTTTTCTTTTATTTATTATGAATATTTTCATATGATTGAACACAAAATTATTTAAATGTGAAGTTTACAGGGGGGGCTTAGCATTTCTTTAGGTGGGGGGATAATCTATGCCACCGCTCTAGCTCTTTCCAACATTTTTTTTAAATATTTTATTTTCTGTAAAACAGCTAAATGAAACTCAAACAGGTTTGGCACCAGTGGAGGATGACTAAACGATGACAGAATTTTCCTTTTTGAGTGAACTCTTCCTTTAATAAAGCGAAATCTGTAGATTTTGTCCTGGAATATGTCAAACTAGCATACCTTGTCAATCTAACGTCCATCCGGCCGTCCTCTTCAGGCTCTATGGTGAACGGCTGGGGCTCGGCTTCAGAAGATGATGACAGAAACTTCTCCAGCAGGAGGTCTAGTGCCGGCAGCTCTTCTGACGGCTCGCTCTTCACCCATTGCAGCTTTGCACGAGCCCTGGTGGCAGCCGCAGACAAGGCTGGTTACCGCCTGGATGGCACCAGCCTGAGCAAGAGAGGTCGGTTTTGGAGGAAACAAAGGAATTTCAGTCTGGAAGTCTGCTGTCGATTGCAAAATGGCTTAATCTTAACAGAATGATGCTTCTTTTCTGCTTTCCCATGCTATAATGGTGAACTCTTGCTTTTATCTGAAGGGTTGTTAAAAGCATGGTTCAGATACTAACATCTTTATGGTGGGTTTTGGTGACGGCTGTTTTCACTTAACAAGATTTTGGTTTCAGCAAAGTGATTCAGTTTATGCTTCGAGTGACTGAATCAACTGGAAACAGATCTGATGCTTGAGTCTTCAATTTCTTCTACTTCAGGTTGAATTTCCTTCAATCATCTTGATTGCCTAAAACTTCATCAACTGAATTTTCAGAAGTCTCTTCCTTGACCTTTTCTCCAACAGGCTAAAAATGAAACGTATTGATTGGTGCTGCTGCTTCTGAATCAAACTAACAATCTCTCCAGCTTCCCTTTCAAAATTCGGTTATCAATTCTATGAATACTGTAGCATTTCTATAAAATTACATGCTAAGCAAGGTTTTTCTTTGCTCTCTGCAGATAAAGGTCTACCTCATAGACCTCGTCCTGCTAGCCCATTCTCCACAGATGGAAGCACGGTGGGCACACACAGTCTGGGGCACCAGCGGGCAGCGAGGCCCACCCGCAAACACAAAGGCCCTGGCACTGTTCCGAACCGCCGTGATGCCAGTGCTGATGGTGAGGTTTAGTCCATTTTTTTAATGAAGTCTGGTTTGGTTTGGACCACTGGTGTCCACTTTCCTGCAAAGTTTAGCTCCAACCCTAATCAGTGTATTCAGAATTACTCTTAACTTCCAGGAATGTTTATTGGGGTCAAACTCTAAAGATTGGTTTAGACCAAATATTTAAGTTACTGAAATAACAAGTTCCAATAATTAATGATTCATTGAGAAATGTCATGGTGGTGATGATTAATAATCATAATGGAGCTGGTTCTTGGGTTATTTCAGCCTATTTCTGAAGACCAAAAATGGACCTTATAGTAAACAGCAGATCTCTTGCATGTTGTATTGAATTAATGTGGTAGTCAACATTTGTTAAAGGAGACAGATGGGGTCATGTCTCAGTAGCTAATTTCCAAGCCATTAAAATAATTTATCAAATACAACAAAATCAATATTACCCTTTTGAGACCATTTGTGTAGATACAAAAGACACCTACTGGCAAATAATGATAGATGCATAATGTACATACATGAAAATGATGTACCTGTTGTCTCACGTGGCTCTTTTTGCTTCTATTCCAGATCTGCCTCCACCTCCAGAGCCTCCACCCTGCCAGACAGCTCGCATCCCCGGGTCGAGGAACGTTCCCCACCCCTGCGACCGCAAGGCTTCCTCTCTGGAGAGGCAGCCCATGATGGGCCTTGAGGAAATGAGAAGTTCCTTGGACCGGCAGGCCCGAACCTCATTGGACCGCCACCAGCAAGTCCAGGACAGACTGGGGTCCATAGAGAGAGGAGATGAAAGCAGAAGAGGACAGAAAAATGGTCCCTTTTCAGGTAGAATGTTTAATTCATTCATTCATTTTCAACCGCTTTTCCGGGGCCGGGTCGCAGGGGCAGCAGTCTTAGGAGAGAACCCCAGATTTCCCTCTCCCCAAACACTTCCTCCATCTCCTCCGGGGGGATCCCGAGTCGTTCCCAGGCCACTCAAGAGACATAGTCCCTCCAGCGTTTCCTGGGTCTTCCCCGAGGCCTCCTCCTGGTGGGACATGCCTGGAATACCTCCCTAGGTAGGCGTCCAGGAGGCATCCAAAACAGATGACAGAGCCACCTCAGCTGACTTCTATCGATGTGGAGGAGCAGCAGCTCGACTCCGAGCTCCTCCCGGGTGACAGTTCCCTACCACCCTGCCAAGGAAGCTCATTTCAGCCACTTGTATCAGAGATCTTGTCCTTTTGGTAATGACCCAAAGCTTATGACCATAAGTGAGAGTAGGAACGTAGATAGACTGGTAAATTGAGAGCTTTGCCTTTCGGCTCAGCTCCTTACCACAATGGACCGGTGCATCGTCTGGGTACAGGCAGAATGTTTGAATGTATAAAATAACTCTACTGACAAGTTGGGGTCTTACATTCAAATGATGGAGAAACCATACTAGAATCAGTGAAGCCAAACCAGTGTAGCCATGCTGTTCATCAGTCCATCTTGCAGGGTTTAGTTCCAGGCCCAATTAACACAACTGAACTAATTAATTGGAGTGCTCAAGAATATTTTAAGCTTAAGAGGAAACTCAAGGAGCATCAGACACCACTGACCTAGGTTAACACCAGCTTAAGCCTGGACTTGGTCAGTAGAACCAAGTATTTCTTAGTTAACCAGATTGTTCAGAAATGCATTCTGGTCAACAAGCTTGCAAAATCTGATTGCTTCTCCTATAGGACAGTGTCCAGAACATCACTCATAAAGGCCATAAGAAAAGTCTTCCTGGGGTTTAACTTCTTTTTAATTGGCATAAAAGAAGAAATATGTTTTTGTGAAACACTTGAACCTGATTTTACATGTCCACATGAGTTAAATCAGTCTGGCATGGTAAGCATGCTCTTAATTCAGCAAAACAGGTCTGTAGAATATTATCTTGCTATCATGGTCATCAGATGCAGATGTTTGACAGCACCAGCTGTGGGCCCTTGGCATTCATTTATAGTCCCTGCTGTATGGAGGCCAAGCTGGAGCAAACAGATTGCTTTGTCTTTCCTTCTTAGTGAGCTCTTCCATGGCCAACACCGGCCTTCTCCAGGAACCAGCAGACAGGAGGCACACTTAGCTGCACAGATGTACCCTAATCGTTCCAGCCCTCATTTTTCACTGTATACACACACATGCTGCAATGAAGCCCAGCTCCATCTGTGCCTGTCTGATCATTAGGATCCACCATTCTGGGTTTCCAGCCCAAACGAAGCATAAAGAACCAGGCTTGGATCTGGCTTGACATACAGTAGAGGGGGATGTGGGTTGGGAAGCCCGTCTGGTTTGGTCTCATATGTCTTCATTTTCATCTTAAACTTAGCTGTGGAGGCTCGCTTAGCCATCTGAGCATATTGCTAATGAGTACGGTTTGGTCAAAGCTGGCAAGAGCAGGTCACCTCAGTATTAGTTAGAGAGAAACCAATCATGGATATGTTACAAGTGGGAACAAGCTAGCAAAAATATATTTGCCACTAAGTGTGTGGTTTGGATTTGTGTATATTTTCAGAAGAGGCCCTATTGCCATACAGCAAACCATCATTCCCATCTCCCGGGGGGCACAGCTCATCTGGGACAGCCTCTTCTAAAGGGTCAACGGGTCCTCGCAAAGGAGAAGGAACGAGGGGACAGCACCAGCGCTCCACCACGGAGCAAGGCGAAAGCAGCTACATGGGGATCAACCCGCAGTTTTCCGGAGAGTTATGTGAGTCTGAACAGGTTCAAGGTGCATGGAGACAGCAAACAAGAAAGTTGACAAGCAATTTAAGAAAAAAAAAACAATCTTTGCACACTGGTCTTAATTTAGTCAAATGAAGACATTTAAATTGAGATGAAAGTGTTTTTAATGGAAAAGGGTGATAAGAGTGTTTTTGTGTTGAATTTGATAGTGTAATCAGTAGGGGTGTGACAAGACACAAGACTGGGTTTACGAGAATGAATTTTATTCTTTAAAGAAATCCGCAATGATAAAATATATGCTAAAAAGGGTTTTATTCAACTGAAAAAATAATTTAACTTCTATTTGAATTATATGCAGTGATAAATATGTAAATACTGTTAAATGTTTTCCCACAAATTCAATTGGCAGGAAAGTAATTGCACAAAGAATTATAAGTAGTAAAAATTAAAATGAATAACATTATATCCAGTAAGTTCAAACAATAACTGCAATAGTTGACTATAATCAAAGTAGTGCTTTCTTGAAACTCTAAAACAATCTTTATATCTGTCTTTAAGCATAAAAGATGCTAGTGTACTATACGGAACAACCTAAGATATTGTTTGCCTTTATTTGCAATGTTAAAGAGAGAGGGGGAATGGGGTTGGGAAAGGTCCGCAAACCAAGACTCGAACTCAGGACGGCCAAAGTACAATGGCACTATACTGTTCACTCTTAGAAATAGAGGTACAAAATCTGTCACTGTGGCGCTACCTTTTCAAAAGGTAAATTTTTGTTCCTAACATGTCCTTTAAGATGCATATTAATAGCTCATTCATTCATTTTTATCCACTTTTCCGGGGCTGGGTCGGGGGGCAGCAGTCCCAAAAGAGACCAGGGGTTCCCTCTCTCCAGACACTTCCTCTAGCTCCTCCGAGAGGATCTCGAGGCATTCCCAGGCCATTCAAGAGACATAGTCTCTCCAGCTTGTCCTGGGTCTTCCTCAAGGCCTCCTCCCAGTGGGACATGCCTGGAACACCTCCCTGGGTAGGTGTCCAAGGGCATACAAAACAGATGCCCGAGCCACCTCAGATGACTTCTCTCGATGTGGAGGAGCAGTGACTCTACTCCGAGCTCCTCCTGCGTGACAGAGCTATTAATAGCTAAAACGTACAAATGTGTACCTTAAAAGGTACAAAAGTGAACCCTAAAAGGTACAAAAGTGAACCCTACCAGTGCATTTACACGGGGCTTCAGCATCAACGCTTGAGGGAGGTCGTATCTGAAGTTGGGGCTGATGCGATCGTCATAGCAGCATCAGCCAATAAAATTAGTCCACAAACGACTACTGTCTGGGCTGGGGAATTTGCATAAAATTTTGCTGGCGCTTGAAAAGTTGAAGCAGCGTCGACAAATCCACAATGCAGTTCGGCAATGCTTGACGTCACCCATTTAAAGTGAATGGGAAGCGTTGTCACTGACGACCCGTGTTAATAGGCTGTAATGGTACTAATGTCCACCTGTTTGGTACAAAAGTGTACCTTTTGAAAAGGTACCACCTCAGTGACAGATTTTGTATCTTTCTGAGCGCACTGCCCAAAAGGCTATTGGTGCCGACCATGATCTGCTTGTGAAACCTGACACATCAGATCTTGTGAGATATCGTCATACCCATATTACTCAATGTTGTGTTGCTTTTTATATTTTAAAACTGACTGGCGTGTTCTTTATTTTATTATTTGCAGAGTGAGCATTTTGGATGGAAACTGAAGAATGCCTTTATCTGTTTTGGAAATGCCTCACCTGCTTGGTGCAGTGGTCTCGTGAAGCGTCAGAAGGAAGCGAAGAGAAAAAAAAATGATGAAAAGGACAAACTGTAAATGTGATGTAAAGATGGACATGCAACCCACAAGATCCGCAACATCCCTCACCTTCCTCCTTAAACTATTCATTCACAGAAAAAAAGAAAAATGTTGGGGACGAAAAAGAAAAGAAAAAAACACAATGTAAGGCCTGAGATTTGAGTCGCCCAGCTTTGGTGAACTTGTGGAAAGGAAATCGAGTTTCCTGTAAATATATTCTTGACATCGGAGATCGAAAAATGACATTATTGTTATTGCATTGCTATGCAAGCCGAGTTCCGTTTCCGCGCTCTCCTCCCTCTTACGCTGTTGGTCGTTTGTACGATATGTGAATTGATGGGCTGTGGTGCCATAGAAATTATGTTGTCATCCATCATTTGTTAATACTTCTCATGAATTAATTGTTGTCATTATGATAATTATTATAATTAATTATTTTCTTTTGCACTGCAATTTTGGTGATAAGCACAAAACCATAGCTCCTGCTGACATGAAGAATTGGAGGAAAGGAAATGTGAAGGGGAGTTTCTGTACTGTAACTAGAGATATGAAAATATATAACCATGTACAGAGATATATTAAGATATGCCTGCATCTATGCTGGTGGGAAAGACTTAGAGTTCTGATGAACTTTCGGTGATGGGATTCCTGTGAGAGGAGCCAGACCCTCTTGAGCTTGGAAATTGCTCACGGATGGGTCAGGAGACTGTTTGCAGGGAAACTTGTTTGGTCCCAACACATCCCCCTACTGGTTAACACTAGTCAATCTAGTCCACTTGGTCCAATTGGAATATTTTCAGGCCAGATCTTTGAGCTACACTGGACTACAGGTACCAACTTTGCCTCTTCCCCTTCCCACCATTTGCCGCTAGCTTGTGTTTTGTGTTTTTTGAGCATAGCAGAATTAGACACCAACATGGCTAACATTTGAAAGTGAATTGTTCATTGCAATTCAGGTAATCTGGCTTTTTTTGTCTTAATTTGTTGATCTCCACTCCAAATTAGATTACAAGCACTTGAACCGTGAGTAATTTAAAAGCCATATGAACAAGACTACAATGCCCCTGCCTTCCCGTAAGGCTTCTGCCTTACTCTAGAGGTCTTGTAGACGTCAATTCCCGTGCTCCGATCTCGAGTGGAGAATCAAGTCAGGAAACTTAATTTTTATTTTCATTTTTGAGCACTTATCTTGATTCTTTTGTATATTTCTGAGTCCCAAAGTCTTGTTCTACTTTTCCTATGCAGGGCACTGAATCACCGACGCAATCTTACGCCAATTCGTAACTTATTTATTTAGTCGCTAATTCGTATTCATGACATATACGTTTTAGTCTGATTTCCTTATCCCCTGTGAGGGGTAGGATTAGGGGTGGGGTTTGAGGACAAGCCTCCTTTAAAAAAAAACGTAAATCTTCGTATCAGTGAAATCGTTTCCTTGTGAGATTAGGCTGAAATCACTGGGATCCGTAAATGACATTCATTGGTATCTTGATTGGTATATACATTCATTGATATCTTGATTGGTATATACATTCATTGGTATCTTGATTGGTATTTACATTCATTGGTATCTTGGTTGGTATATACATTCACTGGTATCTTGATTGGTATATACATTCATTGGTATCTTGATTGGTATATACATTTATTGGTATCTTGATTGGTATCTTGATTGGTGGATACATTCATTGGTATCTTGATTGGTATATACATTCACTGGTATCTTGATTGGTATATACATTCTTTGATATCTTGAGTGGTATATACATTCATTGGTATCTTAATTGGTATATACATTCATTGGTATCTTGATTGGTATCTTGATTGGTATATACATTCATTGGTATCTTGATTGGTATATACATTCTCTGGTATCTTGATTCGTATATACATTCATTGGAATCTTGATAGGTATATACATTCATTGATATCGTAAATGGTATCTACATTCATTGGTATCTTGATTCAGATATACATTCACCGATATCTTGATTGGTATATTCATTCATTGGTATCTTGATTGGTATATGCATTCATTGGTACCTTGAATGGTATATACATTCATTGGTATCTTGATTGGTATATACATTCATTGGTATCTTGATTGGTATATACATTCATTGGTATCTTGATTGGTATATACATTCATTGGTATCTTGATTGGTATATGCATTCATTGGTATCTTGAAAGGTATATACATTCATTGGTATCTTGATTGGTATATACATTCATTGGTATCTTGATTGGTATATACATTCATTGGTATCTTGATTGGTATATGCATTCATTGGTATCTTGAATGGTATATACATTCATTGGTATCTTGAATGGTATATACATTCATTGGTATCTTGAATGGTATATACATTCATTGGTATCTTGATTGGTATATACATTCATTGGTATCTTGAATGGTATATACATTCATTGGTATCTTGATTGGTATATACATTCATTGGTATCTTGAATGGTATATACATTCATTGGTATCTTGATTGGTATCTACATTGATTGGTATCTTGATTCAGATATTCGTCCTGTAATCTTATGTGGAAGTGTCGAGCTAAAGCCAATAACATTATGCATTTGAGGTTGTGAAAAATGCGGCAATATCGCTCACATGATCACTAATGAATGGTGATTGTGCAATTTTTTTAATACATTTTTTTTCACATCCTTGGTGTGCTGTAAAATGTCAATTCGACCTCGAGAAAACGTTTCCACTGTCTCCGGCCACAACATACAAAGTACGTTTACCAGACGGTCCAGTTGGTTCTTTTTTGCTTGATGAAATTTTACATATATAAATATATTATAAAAACGAAATGTACAAAAGGCTGCTCAAAAAAAGGATATTTTTTACTGTGGAATCTTCAGGAGTTACTGGTGAAATGACTGTTTTCTTTCGTTGTTTCCGTCGTCGTTTTTTGTACAACTATACTGAGGAGAGCTCTCTCAAAGCGGGCCGACGTCCCGTTCCACGTCTTTCTCTCAGAAATCACATCATTTCAGCGCTAGTGTCCAGCGGTTTGGAATAATGAGGTGCGAACGAGTATCTCAGGTGATTTTACATCTATATCGGTGGTGTTGATGTGGGTG
The DNA here is from genome assembly GCF_903798145.1 of Danio aesculapii. NCBI lineage: Eukaryota > Metazoa > Chordata > Actinopteri > Cypriniformes > Danionidae > Danio > Danio aesculapii. The sequence goes on along the minus strand of NC_079449.1, from coordinate 9,788,222 downwards.
TATATAAATGTATATATTCATATGCATCCTCACGTAAGAGAGTTCATTCCATGTTCGCTATTGAAACGTTTCTCCACCCCTTGTACCTGATGGATTGCTATGCTCTCTCTCTTTCTCTCTCTCTCTCTCTTCCTTTTTGGCCCTGTCGACAGTGGATTTCCATTCCTCTTCCTCATCTGAAAACGTGCCGGTACACTAAATGTCCATAAGACAAAGATGTCACTTACAGAACATACCAAAATTAATATTGATATTTCTAATGTCTAATGCATTTTAGTGTCTTTTTTAATACTTGTTTCTTTAAACATCACAGTGTTGTTGTTTTTTTGTATTTATTAAGATAATAAAGGTATATTGTGAAAAATTGCATCAAGGTTTGTGGTGTGTTTCTCCAATTTTCCTGGCCTCTTTGTCTTTCACGGGCTGAATCTGCGGAATTTGAGCTGCTTGGATCATTTTTTATCATTTGTATGCTCAACCTCCTGCTGCGTTCTCAACAGAAAGCCAACCAAAGGATGATAAATACAAGAACGGTGACAAAAGTCATCAATCCTTCCCAGAGATGAGACACATACTGTTGTTTTTTTTAATGGCATGTTCTCTTTTTGCCTCTCCATCTGTACTCTAATGACTTACATGTATGTTTTTCCAGAAACGTATTACATACTATAAAAAACAGATGCTTTAAAAAACATGCACTGATATACAGTAGATACTCAGCCAATCACATGGCAGCAACTTTTATGCATTTAGGCATGTAAACGTAATCAAGATGATCTACTGCAGTTCAAACCAAGCATCAGAGGGGGTAAGAAAGGCAATTTAAGTGACTTTGAACGTGGCATGGTTGTTGGTGGATTTCAGAAACTGCTGATCTACTGTGACTTTCAAGCACAGCCATCTCTAGGGTTTACTGAGAATGGTCTGAAAAAGAGAAAATATCCAGTAAGTGGCAGTTCTGTGGGCTCAAATGCCTTGTTGATGCCAGAGGTCAGAAGAGAATGGCCAGACTGGTTTGAGCTGATAAAAGGCAACAGTAACTCAAGTAACCAATCGTTACAACTGAGGTATGCAGAAGAGCATCTCTGAACACAAAACACGTCCAACCTTGAGGCGGATGGGCTGCAACAGAAGAAGACCATACCAGGTGCCACTCCTGTCAGCTAAGAACAGGAAACTGAGGCTACAATTCACACAGGCACACCAAAATAGCACAATAGAATATTGAAAAAATGTTGCCTGGTCTGATGAGTCTTGATTTCTGCTGCAACATTCGGATGGTAGGGTCAGAATTTCGCATCAACAACATAAAAGCATGGATCCATCCTGCCTTGTATTAACTGTTCAGGTTTGGTGGTGGTGGTGTAATGGTGTGGGGGATATTTTCTTGGCACACTTTGGGCCCATTAGTACCAATTGACCATCGAGTCAATGCCACAGCCTACCTGAGTATTGTTGCTGACCATGTCCATTCCTTTATGACCACAGTGTATCCATCTTCTGATGGCTACTTCCAGCAGGATAACGCACCTTGTCATAAAGTGCAAATCATCTCAGACTGGTTTCTTGAACATGACAATGAGTTCACTGTACTCAAATGGCCTCCACAGTGACCAGACTCAATCCAATAGAGCATTTTTGGGATGTGGTGGAACTGGAGATTTGCATCATGTATGTGCAGCCGACAAATCTGCAGCAACTCCGTGATGCTTTCATGTCAATATGGACCAAAATCTCTGATAAATATTTCCAATCTATGCCATGATGGATTAAGGCAATTCTGAAGGCAAAAGGGGGTCCAACCCGGTACTAGTAAGGTGTACCTAATAAAGTGGCTGGTGAGTCTGTTTAAGAAAACTTGAATGAGATATTTGAAAATAAACGCTGTAAAAATAAGAGAACATGCACACCGAATTATTATTGTAGCTTCATAATATTTAGATTGAACCACTGAAAGCATATAGTCTGTTTTGAGGATGCTTTGTTTTGTTTGTTTTTTTTGTTTTTTCTGTACTTTAAAGGAGTCAGACCATTGCTGTCTATGGAAGAGGTGAGAGCTCGCAGATTTGATCTAAAATATTTCAATATGTATTCTGAAGATGAGCGAAGGCCTCTGGGGTTTGGACTGGCATAAGGGTGAGTAAGTAATAACATCATTTTCATTTTGGGGTGAATTAACTCTTTAATCTGGCACCTGGTGGTAGTTTCTTTAATTATCTAACAAACCCTATTTAACTGGCGACCTAACTTGTAAACTTTTTACTGAATAGCAAGATGGTGTCATTATAAAACACTTCGATATCATTGCGCCTGCTGCAGGCATGGTACAACTGCAATGTTGCTTGATTATTATGCTGAAAAGAGAGTATAGTTCCTGACCATTTCAAGAAAATAGCAACTTTTCATTTTCTGTCAGTCCTACACTGTACATGACCTTACTACAGAAGGGTCAAGCTTTAAATAGGAAAATGATAGAAACTATTTTTAGTGAGATGCTAATGGTCCAATCCAATTCAATGATCTATACTAAGCTAAGCTAAAAAGGGGTCTCCCCAGACCCGGAGGTCAGCTGAATGCATTCAAAAATTGCAAAAGTCAACCGTTTAACTCTATGGTAGTGGTAAAATCCGCCTATTTCTAAAAAGATGGAGTGTTCCTTTAAGTTGGTCATTCCAAATCTGATTTTTTTTTAATAATATTGCATCTTTACAATGTCACAAATTCATTCAAAGTCATTCAAGATGGCAAATGCAGACAATTTAAAAGGACAAACATAATTTCTGGGCAGGTCAGCACTGAACAGAGTATGAGGTATCTCGGCGTACAGTTTCCAGATTGACCTTTGCTGTGCAGCATGTTGTGTACGCACAGAACATGTCCAAAATTCACTATAGCGATGAAAGTTTTATTTATTTGGGTTTGATTATGTGAAACTTTATGTTCGTTATTAAACTGGGGAAAACTAAATCTAAAATATGTATATAAAAAGGTTAGTGAAAAGTGGCAGAGGAAGTGCCTTGTTTTGGATATGTGCTTGGGTGTAAATGCAAAAATCTAATCAGCCAATCACATGGCAGCTACTTAGAAATTGCTGAGGTTTTTACTTATGTTTTTCATGTTCAAAGTACTTTCAGAGTCTGTGAAACGCTCGGATCACAGATCTGATAAATGAGATTAATAAATGACATGCCAAATCCTTGAAATTATCTGGACAACTTTTGCAAACTTGCCATTCAAGTGACTACAGCTCTTAATGTTGAGAATATGATGTTCCTGCAGGGTGAAATTGCAGTACAGATGTCAAATGATCACATCAGTACAAGAAATTGGTCAATTTGTAAGGTAAAGGTAAAGTAAATCAAAGAAGATTGGCGAAGATTGTAAAAATTATGTCACACTAATAGAGAATCTACTTATATTGGTGAAGCATAAAAGGATTATGTTTTAATTTACGGTAATGACAAAACATGCAAAAAAAAAAAAAAAAAACAATCCCATTGGTGCAATGCCACATGGCATCACATAAAAGTGTTTAGTCATTTGCATATATAGCTATTTAAGTTTCTAACCCTTAGGAGTTTATATTAACCACAAATTATCTCTGATTTTGATAGTTAAACCATAATATTTGTCATGAAACTGGCTAAACAAATGGTAAGTAATAAATTAAAACACACATTTACAATAGTATAACCATGGCTATTTTTCTGTAAGGGAAGATAATTTTAATTATCCATCTTAAATTCAGAACTTTAATTAGCTCTGATTTTGCTACACCAACCATAGTTTATGATATTTGTCGTAAAACTGGTTATACAAACGGTAATTAATACATCAAAACACACATTCACTGCACTGTAAAACCCAGCAGTCAACTTTATCAAATAAAATGAATGTAAAAAGTGTGAAAGTTAATTCTACTCAATTGAAAAGAGTTTTGAACTCAGTATTGAAGGTAATGAGTTAATTAAATACCTCATTACTTCAACTTAAATGAAGTAAGTTCACAGTACTCACAGAGATTAGTTGTTTTTTTTAACTCAAATGGCTTTTAGCAATCGGTTTCCTCAAATGGTTGGAGTTGTCTTAGCCTATTGGGTTTTACAGTACTCAGTTGGTTTGAGTTCTCTTTATTTATTGGGTTTTACTGTGCTCAAATTGCTTCATTTACTCAAATGGATTAAGTTCACAGTACTCATTAAGATTAGTTTTTTTTACTCAAATTTGTTGCAATTGGTTTCCTCAAACAGTTTGAGTTACCTTAACTTGTGGACCATCAAAATAAACAAATGGACCATCAAAATAAAGTGTGGCTTAATTTTACTCTTAAATTCAGAACATTAATTAGCAATAATTTTGCTACACCATAGTTTAACCATGATATTTGTCATAAAACTGGTTATACAAATGGAAATTAATACAGCAAAGCATATTTACTATAGTAAAACCATGGCAATTTTGTTTTTTAGGGGAAGATAATTTTACTCTTACATTTTAAATTCAGAACATGAAAGAAAAACAAGGCACCAAACTGAGAGAGAAGAGACAGAATTGTGTACTTCTGAGCCTCTTGTGTTCACTGAAAAATGATTGGGTTTGTGTTTATGGCATAACCCGGGTTGTATTTTCATTTACTCTGACCCTCTGAGTAAACTACACACACACACACACACTGCTGCGCCCTGCAAGCCCACAAGGCTGGAAAATAATGACTAGCCCTTTTATTTCGCCAGCAAAGCAACTTTGCCTCTCTCTCCCAATTTCATGCCTTTTTCCTTCTCATTTTTCACCTGCTTCGCCTAAATGTATTTCCCCCTTTTTTCCCTATTTATTTGGGGAAATGATTGCCTTCTACGGTTGCAATATTAACACCCCTTCTACCGTTTTATCGCCAATTCACACAGCGATAAGATATGAGCTCATGCTTGACGATTGACTTTTAATTGTGTGTACGGAGCATGAGGCGTCTTGTGTTTGATTTCATTGTGCTGGTGCTGCATTTGAACCCAGATAAATGTGTGTTTGTTGCCGTTTGTGTTTTTTTTGGGGGGGAGATGTGCTGGTATGTGGGTTAATTAAAGGAAACATCCCTGGCTGCTGTTGCTGATTTTTTCCTCTCCTTTTTTGTATTCTCTCTCTCACACCGTAATGAGGAATGGAAGCTAAGGCGCCGGTGGTAGCAGTACAGCACAATTCATCATTCATGTCATCCATACCAAAGCCAGCTGCTCGGAACAGACACAGAAAATTAGCATTTCACCCCCATCTCTTCTCTTTCTCTCTCGCTTTTCTTCATCAAGCCCCGTTTTGTCACTTCCTCGCTGTTAATGGTCTCCTCTTCTTATCGTTTAACTGGGAAACTAATTCCTGTCTTTGATTACTGTCAACCGCAGCACAATGACCTGCATCCGTCTCCTCTGGTTCTGCTGAAATGGCCGTTTTTCCGTGGATTGGATGTCAAGACAAAGTAATTATTCTCTTTTTAAACTTCTGGTTTGAGTTTCTGTCTTGGCTTATCTTGCAGCGTGTTTACATTTGCATTTTTATAAAGTGCAAAGTAATCAAAACAAGGCGATTGTTCATTTCATATTAGGCTTTGTTGTACTGTGTTCACTTACATTCAAAAAAGGGCATTGTTATATTTTTAAACAGCCATATTATTATTATATGGGAATTACAATATAATTATAATTTTATAATTATATTATAATTTAAATTTTATATATATATATATATATATATATATATATATATATATATATATATATATATATATATATATATATATATATATATATATATATATATATATATATATATATATACACACTAAGAAGCCATGTGTGCATTGAGTCTAAATTGTTTTCTGGTATCTTCATAGTAGGTAAAAAAATTCTCCAGAAATAGTTTTAGATGCTTATTTATAACTACAGGACTTACCCTTATATACTGTAAAATAGTGACTCGTAGTCGTCACTTGTATAGTAGTAGCGATAGTTGACTTAAAAAAGAGGGTAAACTCGTTGCCTTGCCGAAAAGAAAATGAATGAATGAATGAACTCTGATCCTCCACAGCTCAATCTTTCCAACTGGTAGTGGCCCCATAAAATAAATCCCATAAAAAAAACCTCTCTGCATTATTTTAGCTAAAAGGAGTTGATTGTGTTGTGGATGAAATCTAGGATAAATAATATTTATAGTCAACGAAAGGGACTGACAAAAATGTATTTAGAGAATTAGTATCTGCCTTCTCCTAAACAGATTGAGTTGTGTTTGAAGCAGGGGCTAGCAACCTGGGGGTTGACGGGAGAATATGTTCCCCTCACTTTTAGAGAGAGACCATTTAGAAACAGGTGATTAATAATTAAATGAACGTAAAATTGTGCATCACATATAGCTGTGCCCCCTGTTTTAAAATATCCGGTATGCCCCTGGTTTGAAGTTTATTGGCATCCTTTCACTCCAGAAAAATCACAGTTAGAGCTGAATGATATGACACAGTGCATAAATATGCATACTTATATTCAGCAGTTAACGTGTTTGTTGTCTCATTACAAACATTCACAGCAAATTTCATATTAAACACATTAAACCAGGGGTCACCAATTTCAGTCCTGGAGGACATTCTGAAGCGCTGTAAATTGATGCATGCAGACACATGACCGTCTGTTTCACAGAAAGCTCATTTACCCTTTCTGTTTCTCTAGTTTTCAAAATAAAAGTCCCAGATCACAAAAAAAGTGTCACATCACAGCAAAAAGGTTGCTGGTTTGAGTCCTGGCTGGGTCAGTTGCCATTTCTGTGTGGAGTTTGCATGTTCTCCCTGTGTTGGTGCGGGTTTCCTCTGGGTGCTCCGGTTTCCCCCACAGTCCAAACACATGCGGTATATGTAGGTGAATTGAATAAACTAAAATGGGCCATAGTGTATGTGTGTGTGTGTGAATGTGAGAGTGTATGGGTGTTTCCCAGTACTGGGTTGGAAGGCAATCTGCTGTGTAAAACATGCTGGATAAGTTGGCAGTTCATTCCACTGTGGTGACCCCTGATGAAAAGAGGGACTAAGCCGAAGGAAATTGAACGAATGAATGAATGAATTATATTCTACACAAAAAAAATGGCAACCATGTCAGCATCAAGGTTGTGGGTTTAAATCCCTCCTAAATTCAGGACAGATAAAAATGCATGTCTTCAATGCAGTGCACACAGCTTTCAATAAAAGCATCTGTTTAATGCATACGGGATGTCAATACTGAAAAATAGGTAGATTTGCTGAATAGAAAATGACATACTTCTTACTCCAACCCATGGGTGAGTGGAGTTTATTCCAGCATTTGTTTAGCATTCTAAAGGTCTATTTCACAGAATAGTGTGTTGATAAATAGTGCTGAGCCCTACACTGCGTATGCATGCAGTTAATAACAGCCTGTTCCAATGCACCATGTCATCTGTATTGCAGTAAGAAGTGATCGCTGTAAAATAATTAAAAACACATTTCTGCTTCCCACGCTGGTCAGTTCCTCCTTTTGTTGAAAAGCAGATCCATTCAAATGAGGTCTTCTCTTTTCATTTCACTTTTGACTCCAAGGTCTTGTTTTTCCTCTTATCTTTGCTGCTCTATAGAGTCAGCTCTGCTAAGCTCTCCTTCCTACAGTTAGCAGAAGGAGTGCTGTAATTACCCACGAACACTTGCTGCAGCCTTTGCTTTTGTCTGCCTAAAGAAACCAGAAGGCCAATCTCAGAGCGACTGTGACATTATCTTCAGATTGAATGAAAGTAGAAGAATCTCTTTCAAAGGAAACGTCTATTCAACCAAGTAGAGAAGAGAATTTTATTTTTCCCAAAACTCTGTGTTCACCTGCATGTCCAACTGTTGGAGGATTCAGAAATGGATTTGGTCAGAGTTGTAGCTTGTCTTAAATTGTGAATTTCTGATGAACATCTCTTACAAGCTGTAATTGTCTGACCATCACCCTGCTTGACCAAATGATTGCTCCAAAAGATGGATATACCAAATATTTAAGTTAAAACAGATTTTTAAATCGTTATTTAAAAAAACGTCATCAGATTTTTGTCCCAATCATCACAAACACTACAGAAGACCTATTGGAACTAAAATGGACCCACTATTCTCACAGAATTCAGTGTGATTTCTGTGTTTGGTGAAGGAAAAATCATGGTTTGTGAGAGATCTGCAGAGTGGATGGTAACATCAACAGCCTGAGGTATCCAGACATTTGTGCTGCTCATTACATTACAAACCACAGAGGACAAATTCTTTAGCAGGATAGTGCTTCTTCTCATACTTCAGCCTCCACATCAATGTTCCCTAAAGCAAAAAAGGTCAAGGTGCTCCAGGATTGGCCAACCCAGCCACCAGAAATGAACATTATTGAGCATGTCTGGGGTAAGATGGAGGAGGCATTGACGATCAATCTAAAGAATCTTGATGAACTCTGCGGAGTCCTGCAAGAACACTTTCTTTGCCATCCCAGATAACTTTATTAATAAGTTATTTGAGTCATTGCACTCTGTAAAATATTTGACCTTAAATTTACAGTAAATTACTGGCTAATATTTGCATTACTTTCACAGTAAGGTACACAATACCAAGTTCTAAATATCAATAAATAGCCTATACTAGCATAAAACTTAATGTGTTTTAATTTCTAAGTTGAAAAAAAATATTACTAGTGTTTGAATTCCTATAACTATAATGTCCAAAAAATATAGCCATTTTACAGTAATTTGCTGTAATCATGATGCTGCCTTAATTTCACAATAAAAATATAAATACGTAAAATTTAACTGTTAAATCCTGTAAAGTGACACTAATGTAATTTACTGTGAAAAATTACAGTAACTTGTGAAATTCTGGGAATTTACTACAGTGCAGAGATGTATGGATGCAGTACTCCAAGCTCATGGGAGTCAAACACAATATTATTATTATTTTTTTCTCTGCACTATAACTTTATATTCTATACTGTACATTATTTCTGTTAAGTGACAAGACTTTTGTCTAAACAAAGTCAGACCTTACTGTCCTAATTAAATAATTAAAAATCAAGGCATGATCAGATTTTATTGTGGTAAAATAAGCGTAATCTAGAGACCTTTGCCTTTCATTTAAGCCACTTCTAATACCAAATGATCAACAAGAAGTCAAATTATTATTTGTTGTTCTTAAAACGTCATTCATTTTAAACTCTTAAATGCATAACAAGCCATTGATTATCCCTTTATTATTTATCCCTTGTGTTTCAGGTTATTAAATGTATGCCAAGCTTATAGTAATACCTTATAGTAATGGTTAATAGTAATGTGTTAGCTATCTGTTAGAAGATCTATCATGTCCTAACTGACAAAAAATTGGTCAAATATTGCGCTGCAAAGAGCAAAACAATTTTTAAGTTGTCTATAACTTGGCAAATTACCACAGATTAAGCAGTAAAATCAATGGCTTGTCATGCGTTAAAAGGATTTGAAATGCTTTTTGTCGAGCGATTCTTTGCCCTTGTGTCATGCATTTAAAAATATGTTGATTAATTTTCATAAGGTGCAAAAAATGTGAGTAAATCGATAAGAAACTGAATGTTGTATGACATTTTCTGATGCAAGTTGAAGGAACTCTTTGAAAGAAAACGGATTCAGGTTTGGTGGGAGTCGCGGCTCGTCTTCAGGTGGGATTCCCTGATGAACATCTCTTAATCAAGCTGTAATTGTTTGAGCATGACCCTGCATGACCCGGTTAATGGAAATGGCCCTGATTAACGACGTGTGCTCAGTCGCACAGTGGGAGGCGCCGCCCACACCCACGACTCATTGGCTCATTAATTAATTTATTAATTAAAGGGTTACAATGAGGCAGAAACAAAGGAGCAGCCAAAGGACAATCAGGAAGCAGTGGTGCTTCTGCATTTTGCTGTTAAAATGATTTATGTGTAAACTTGCGGTGATTGATAATTATAAAGCATCAGGCTACATCAAGTTGCCATCAGTTTTCAATTAAACATTGAATAAGAAAAGGAAGATTATTGAGTGTGCAGTATTGTGGATTTATTTAATCAGAAATATTCTTCAAAGACTGATGGGAAAGGAAAGGTGGTATTAATTAAGCATTTGACAGATGTTTCATGAGCAACAGAAAAATGTTTTTGGATGAAAATGATAGTCCGCAAAGACAAGCACTCCTAATCAAATAATATGGAGAGAATATGTTTTTATTTTGTTTGTAGTCAGACCATGATTAATTTTCATAACCGGAATGACATTTTCCTTACTAGGCTACAGAGATTGCTGGGACTGAGGCGAATATGATCCGTCAAATCACCAAAGTTTGCAAAATGCATCTTCTATGCAAACCACCTTTGAAGTCATTCAAGGGTGACATTTTAATGTCAATAAACATCTGTCGATTATTATTGTGAACAAATATAGAAGACATTTGGAACACAACGGTGACTTGGTATGACATTTGCTTCTCCAAACATGTTTGTTTGCAAGTGTGCATGTCATTAAAGCTTGGCAAACAGTCACAATTAATATGTGTGTATGTTTATGTGTTATATTGTCAGTGCATCGTGTACATCAGCACATTTATGGATGTTTAATATTGGCCATGATGATGTTTAGTATTGGGATAGGTCAAATGCTTTATAAAGCACATTTATTAAAAAAACACCTTTATGTTTCATAATCTTTTAAATAAAACTGCCTTTGATCAAAGGAAAACAAGAAGAATATCCAAAGTTGACATAACAAAACAAGATAAAGCATAAAAATAGGTGGATGGAAACAAAGCTACAGTTGTCGAGGGATGTTGTTTGGCTACATTCACATTGAGAATGACAAAACTGACCCTCTAATTGGAATGCTAGCAGTAAATATATTTATAACTTTTGAAAGTAAGGCATTACAGTATTCCTACCTGTCTGTCCCCAAAAAAGTAGATGCATTACTTAGTTACTTTTTATGGTTAGTAAAGCATTACAGTATTGAGTTATGTAAGTAATGTATTACATTATTTTTGCATTACTTTTTATTATCTGGCTGAGGCTTGATCTCTTTCAGAACTTGTTTTTTTATTTCCTTTTTTTCTTTTTACAACACACAGTATAACCTACACCTTCATTTACCTTTAAAAAACAATTTTTTTAAATTATATTTTAGGATAATGTTATCTGAGAACGTCCTGACCCCAGAGCTATACATGCCAAATATACAGATTACTGAAAGTTTAAAGTAATGTGTTTGCTACTTTTGTACTATTTGTCTTATGTATAAAAATCACTGTTCATTGGAACTATAATCCCCATTTCCTTTTCTTTGATGCGTTCAAAATTAACACACTCTCTCATTGACTGCATAATTCTGCTTAATTATTTAATTTTAATTCAGCAATTTATTATTTAAAAGCTAATTCTAAAAAGTAACTCACGTTATATTTTCAAAAAAGTATATAAAAATATTATTACTTACTTTTTAAAAGTAATGCGCTACCTCACTCATTACTCAGAAAAGTAATGTTATTAACGTTACTTAACTCACGTTACTCGTATAGCTTCGTATGTCACGTGACCTACTTGAACTCGTGAGAAAAGTTCAAACAAGATGGCGGATTCTTAGCGGCAGTGGATCGAGTGAGAAAATGAGGTCTCACCTGGATGCTCTTTTTAGATGTTGTATCACCACGTTTGGTGCTTAATTAGAGTTTTAATCCATGGATTTTACAAGGAACATTTGAAACTACAGAAAAAGGTCGCAAGTCGTCTTTGAGAGAAAACAGGTAAGCTGCTAGTACGCTTTTCCTTGTTGTCGTCATGGAATGTCGTGATCCATAAAGCAGTGTTATTTGTTTATTTTCAACGAGTTACCTCAGAAATAACCTACAGTAGTTTACAGAGGTAAGGTTGGTTTTATATTTGCACATTCTTTTTCCTTAATATTATAACTTAAAGCGTTCTTTGCTAATTCTAAATGGGGAAATCGTTTTAGCAGAATGGCTGTAGAAGTAATATTTACAGTCAAATAAACAGTGCCGATGTTGTTTTTAAGTCATACTTATATGTGATTTCAGACCGAATATTCAACGTAGCGTTGTAAACAATATAGGGACCGTGTCACAAGTTGTCACTGAACGCCTCAATCAAAAGTGCCTTTCAAAACGCCCGCGTCGTCTCGAGCTGAGGCAATCCCGCGTCATCTTACCCCGATCCCGCCTAAATCCAGAAACCTTTCAGAGCTGGAGATAAAAGTTGACATTGAGGGGGTTACAGCTTCCGAGTCATCCTTTTCACTGCTTCTATGTCTTGAGGACAGACAGGGAAATGTCAACGTGAGCAACACTGGAAGTTGAAACGCAAGAGAGCATCACGGCATCTCTCTCATCAATTTTACCCGCCAGACAGGTAGAAAAAAACTTCACAATCCCGTCTTGCGTGTCAGGTAAATTCTCTGATTTAGGGACGCATGGTAGTGGAGGTTATTTTTAATAATTTGAGTGGCACCTGAGCGTGTGACTCTGATGTGTTTTTTTGCGTGAAGACGGCTGAAGTTATTAGACATGGCGCTTTCGATGTAGCGTCTCACTGAAGCAGCAAATTAACACAAAGACACGGCGACACATTAAGAAAGAGGGATAGGTAGAGGAGAAGAAATATCCGTTTCGTCTTGTATCCTTTCCTCACTCCTACTTCTCAATTTCCCCCACCGTTTAATCTCACAATCTGCTCAAGTGTTGACACGTCCATGTTTGTAATGTGGAACCCATTGGATGTTATTGAGGTAAAGTAGGATTTATATTTACTCATTCAGATTTTCTCCTTAATTATATAATTTCAGATAAGTAATTTTTGGAAATTGTAAACAGGGAAATCATATTAGCATGTACAACATTTTTCACAGCCAATTAAATGCTATTTTAGACAAATTATTTAAAGTACCATGGTAAACAATATAGGGAGCATGTCACAAGTTGTCACTGAACGTATGTGCAAATATAAAACCAACTTTACCTCAATTCCTCAGTCTCACCTCTCATTTTGCCTCACCATTTAATCTCAGTGTTGTTATTTAGTTGTATATTCACACATTTAGACTTTCATCTTCTAACTATAATTTCAGTAAAGTGTTTTTTGGAAATTCTAAATAGGGAGATCATATTAGCTGCCAAAGACTATTAAAGTACAACATTGTTCACGGTCAAATAACTAGTGCTAATGTTGTTTTGAAGTCATACTTAAATGTGATTTTAGACCAAATATTCAAAGTATCACGGTAAACAATATAGGGAGCATGTCACAAGTTGTCACTGAACGTATGTGCAAATGAGCAATTTCTTCCAAATGTCAACCGTCCCATGAAAAAAAAAAAAAGGTTTTAACCAAAATAGCGAAGCCCATTCAATTTTTTTGTGTAAGCTTGTATATTACAGTACTGCAGACGTTCTCAAAAATCTCTGTCAATGTTTTCAAACTATTATATTTGATTTACCAAAGTCACACAAGTGCCGATTTCATATGTCACATCCGTAACAGAGAGATGTCATATCCAAAATGAAGCTTTTTCCCTTATAAATGTAAAATAAAATAAATTTTTTTTCGATCTATTAGTGAGCCAACTCTTATCCTGTTGATTATTATTATTTTGCTTGGGTTGTGCAGTTTTATTCACAGAATTTCTATAAAGTATGTTGTATACTGCAAACTCGCATCATTTTTTGGTCACATCCATAACACATGTTTATTTTCCTCATTTAAATCTAAAAATATATTTCAATATATTTCCGTTCCGATAACTCTGCGGTTAATTTCTTTGGAAATATAGTTTCAATATAATGTTAATTGGTTTTAAGTTTTTACTGCAAATGTCACATCCATAATGCTGGAATTGCTCTAATACAAAACCAACTTTACCTCATTGCTCACCCTCACCTCTCAATTTCCCTCATTGTTTAATCTCACAGTATGCTCAAGTGTTGACACATCCAGGTTTGTAATGTAGAACCCATTAGATGTTGAGCAGGTAACTCGAGATGGTCGTACCTCAGGGGCACAAACGCGTCTGTATACACAACATGCGTCTTCTGAGAGGGTTAAACGAGGATGAAATGCAATCAGCTTGAAATTGTGTTCATGAATCCATAACAGCTCTATGTTTTGTTGATGTGCTTTCGGTCTCGCCGCAATTATTCCATCTGCAGATGTGCGGTATTTTAAAATGAGTCATATCTCTGTGAGCAACACTTTTCATTTAGTTTTTCAATTAAACACACTGAGGCACGCGTTCTCCTGAGGGCCAAATGGTTATATGAAGAAGTGGGTTTGCATCTGTTTGTGAACAATTTGAGTGTCATCTAATGAAAATGATCATTTACTGTAATTCTAGAATTGTAGTGAGCTATTACTGTACACTCAAAACAAATGATGTTTATTATTTGTTCAAACTACTTAACTTTAGCTGAGACAACACAATTCTTGGGGGGGGGGGTTTTGGTGACAACTTGATTGTTTTATGTTCAGTCAACTTAAATTTGTAAAAACTAAAAAGTTGACTTAATTCCTTTGTTGTCCCAGCACAAATGAGTTGTGTGGAACCCAGAATGTTTTTACAGTGTAAAATGCAAAAAAGTTTGTTCTTCCAGCTCCAATTTAGATAAAATATGGACGAATTTCTTAAATATTTAAACCCAATAGTTGAGTTTGTCCATATTTTACCCAAATTTGGGTAGAAAATATATATTTTATAGTGGGTTAAAAAGGAAAACGAAAATGATTACCTGAAATTAGAGCCAGATCAATATAGTCTATAGCCTTAAATATGCTTTTAGGACTGCACAATATATTTGTTTCAGGATCGATATTGCAATGTGCGAGTCCGCAGTAGTCGTTGGGATCTGCAATGTACACTCAAAAAAATATATATATTTTGTTTATTCAAACTCTATTTAAAATGAGCTGAAACAACACAATTCTTGAGATTTCATTGTGACAACTTAATTCTTTTATTTTCAATCCACATAAATTTGTTAAATGTTATGTTAACTTAATCGTTTTGTGTTGGGACAATATGATTGAATTGTATGGAACCCTGCGTTTATTTATTTTATTTATTTTTTATACAGTGTAGTTGGAATTGACCAGCCATTACAGTTAGCAACACAGTGGAGTAGTTTCAAATTTTAACCTTAAGGTAAAGTTTATCTTTTGCTGGAGTTTTTAAGGCCTGACTGCAAGAATTTTGAGCAACCTTAAATATTTGGGCACAATAAATTAAACGTTTCTACATTTGTACTCAATTAAAACGATATAGTGTTGTCATTATTATTATTATTATTATTATTATTATTATTATAGTGATTTATTTAATTTCTGCTATTGAATTCTATTTTACTCCCCAAACAATTATTGTTTATTTGCATTTTCTGTTGTATTTATGTTGTATTGTCATTTTAAAATAGTGTTTTATGCAGAAATGCTCCCCTACACAATCGTCCCAATCGATCTAAAATTATGAACATTTCCAAGCTATTTAAGTCATCTGGTGAAATTGCATTTGGATCGCAATATATATCGCAGTGAATGAAATATTGCAATGTCAGTTTTTCCCAATATCGTGCAGCTCTACTTTATAATAAAATTTATCACATGTCATCTCATCTTTCAACATCATGCAGTTGAATGCTGAGCTTGTGCAAACTATGAAGCTATGAACAGATGCTTTCTTATTTACTGTTTTGTTGTGCTTTTAATTTTTTCTGTGGTTTTGTTATTTAATTTAGTTATTCTTTTGTATTCATCTAAACTTAACTCTTGTCTTTTGTCTTGCTTTTGTCATTGTAATGGCAGATTAATAATAAAATTTACAATTTTATGTTATGGCCACAAAGGAGTGAAGTATGCAACCTTTTATACATCTTTTGATTTATTGTAATAATTTATCCAGTTTTTCCCCCTCACTTGAGTTATGCATGTAGAGTCCATAATTTAACAGCCGGCAATAGTATTCTTAATTGTGCAATGTTTACAAGAAGTCTCAGAGGGTAAGCACTTCATCAATTAATCATGTGTTTTACTTTTGTGCAAGTAAATTGCCATTTTATCAGCGTTTTTCCCAAGCACATGCAGTCTCATTTCAGAAAAGGCAAGTAAACGAATGCAGAAATAAATGTAGGATCTTATCACTACTTCCCAACACATTATATCCTGAAGCTTTTAATGCACCGAATCCACTTAATCTTTATTTCATATAGAGCAGTGACAGAACACGCATTTGTCATACTACATTGTAAAACAAACATAAATACCTCCCCTCGCACAAAGCCATTGTGTATAATGCTATAGTGCGTTTATAAACCCTTCATGTTGGATTTTATCACTAAGCCTGCTAAGCATTTGATCATAAATGTGTTGCCTACGTAATAAAACGTTTGGAAATGTGCAGAGAGCAGCATTGTTCTAATGGATGTGCAAATTCTGCCTCGGAGGGGTAGAAACCACATCACGTTACCTTCCAATTTGTGTTCCACTCACCAATTACTTTCATGCTCAACTCCCCCCCCCCCCCATCTTAGACCGAAGAAAGATTATCTGTAGTGCGTCTGAATGCTGCGGTTGCTAATTAAAAAAACACAAACGAGAGGCATGTATGCTGATGCTGCACGCAACTGTGAAAATATGGTCGACGTATAGATCCTTATGACAATATTTACACAACATGCTGCTGTTTTTCTTTGAGGAGAGCTAAATATTGATATGGCGCTCTATGCTTATGTTTGCTGATAATGCTAAAATCTCAACAGTGTGATGTAGGCTATCAGTATTTAGTGCTTTCTGTCAGATGGGTTCTGTGTTGCTGCATGGGTCTAGAATAGGGCTGCACAATATATCATTTCAGCATCCATATTGCATATTACATGTGTCTGCAATAGTCACATTGCAGGATATTAAATGTTGAGTTGAGATTATTGTTGATCAGCATAACAGCTGAGAATACATGCGATTTGGGGAGTCATTGCAAAGTATAACCATAACAGTCAAACTTTAACATGTGTATATGTTTCAAAGGCATTTCAAGAAAGTTTAAGCATTTGGGCGCAAAAGGTACATGTGTAACTTTAATGAATAATAGTTTTACTGAATTAATACAGTTAAGACTATACAGTTTCTGTACCTGAATACTGTTTGACTCTTTGAAACAGTTAAGCACTGTTTATTTGACTTTTTTCATTGCACTATTGTAATTATTTTGCTTGCAATTTGTTTATTATTTTCTTATACATGATTTACACCCTTACAAAATCCCCCCAGTCAGTCCAAATGAATGATTTTTTTCCAAATAGACCATTTTGAGGGATGTAAACAAAAACAATGGTCCCAACGTGTTTCCTTTTTTACATTTTTAATAGCTTATTTTATAGCTTCCGAAGATCCACACATTGATAAATGTTATGATAGCTGTTTTAACATTTTAAGTTATGATTGAATTGCCTCTTGTTACAGTTATGAAATAGTTTGACAACAAGCATGAAATGTTGATGGGCCAATGACATGACCACATTGAAATGATCTATAGAGCTGTTCAAGTCATATGGTGAAATTGTACTCATATCACAGAAAAACTAAATATCACTATGTCAGATTTTTTCAATATAGCGCAGCCCTATCCTAGAATGAAACGCGTCTTGAAACTTATTGATGTTAATAATTTGTGAAAAAGTATTCAGCTTATATTCATTATTATTCTGTTAATAAAGCTGCTGTTAGCACTGTAGTATTTGCTATGTGGTCAGTTAATAATTTTTAGGATTGATCACAAATTTTATGTATAAGCATTAACTTTAGTGTGACTTAAATTTTGAAAAGTATCCGTCAAGGTGGTTATAGTTTTGCATTTTTTAAATATTTTTTATTTTGAAATTTGCTGTAAATTTCAGATTGGTTTTAATTTCTTTCATTATTGTTTTAGTTTAGTTTTTTATTTTGTGGACAATAGGGTTGTCACGATACTGGAATTAGGCATTTGATACAGAATTTTTAAAAACATCAATTTCCTGCTAACATTTGAGCGCTACTGAGCACATTCTTAAACATGGCTGATTTGCAATTGTGTTCACATGCTCAACAGAAATGACTGTGATTGGCCGGGAAGGTCATCAGTTCACCTAACTCACTGCTGTTTACCTAGTGTAACCATAGATACAGGGACACTGGAGTGTTTTAAAGCCGTGATTCATCACTGGATCATTACATATGTCAGCTTAAAGACAAACCAGCTGATCGACGTGACTTTGAAAGGCTCCAGTGTCCCTGTATCTGTGGTTACACTCAATAAATAGTGGTGAGTTCGGTGAACTGATGACCTTCAAGGCCAATCACAGTCACTTCTGTTGAGCACGTGAACACAATGGCAAATCAGCGCTGTTTAAAAACGCGCTCAACAGCGATCAAATGTAAGCGGGAAATGGACGTTTTTAAAATTTCGATTGAAACCGAATTCCATGATCGTGACAACCCTAGTGGACAAGTTTATTTCGTTTTTATATATACTGTACTGACCTTGTTCTGCAGTGCAGAAGTGCGCTCGTTTTTTGTGGTTGATTTTGAACTTCTGATTCTATTCAATGCATATAATGCTGCTACAGAAAACATTTTCTAAAAAATATTGCCCACTTTACAACTATTGGAGAAATGACTAGGAATAATAAATGGCAGAAAACTGTCTAACTACTTGCTCTACAAACAAGTGTGTTCATGAGTATACAGACAAAGTAAAATAATATAATAAGAAAATGTCAGCTATAATAAGCACAATTTTGCCAGATGAAGTGAATAGCTCTATATAGAAACAATTTATAAATTTTCAATTAATTGGCATGACTTCATAGGGGAACAAATCATTCATGAAATGTGATAAATTACAGGCATGGCTAAATGCAATAGAGCAAATATAAAAGTGAAATAAACAGTGCTTTATGGTTTTCGGGGTATAGTCAAATCGTAATCAGGCACAGAAATTGAAAAAGAAAAAATCAAACTTAAAATAACACTGCAAAGACTGTAAAAAATCATTTTCTATTAAAGTCACAAATGGTAGTGATTTAAGTCTCTTAGGGCTTAACCTGTGCAGTTGATAAACTTTTACTCCATTATGGTTAAACTAGGTATGTGCACAATTATTCGATTAATCGAACGCATCAGCGACAATAGAGCATGAAATCGATGATCGATTGTCTCTAAAATTAAATTCCTTTTATTCTTTCTGATTGGTTATGCTGGTATTTGGCTGGTAGTTTGATATTTGATTGGTTATGGTTGCAGGGCGTTGCGGTCTAGAGGCGAGACTGAGCACAGATAGAGTATAGGGTGGCGTAACACACCAGATGCGCCACGGTCCATGCAGCATCATGCATTTCAGAATTCTAAATGTATGTTTCTGTCAGGATACACAGCGGTGTCCAGCCACGACTCGGCACACTGTTCATATTTCTGCCACACCACAGATCGCCTTATGAATAGTTTCAATTTAAATACCATGTGATTGTGCGCATCTGGTGTGTGATACTTTCAGCTGTCATGTGCGCGCCGTGTCTCGACACTCTTTTCAGCGAGGACTGCGGTATGAGTAATGTTTCACTGGATGACACCAAAATCGAAAGCTACTTCATGGAGCCATGCATCTCTCTAAACCCGGATCCTTTATTGTGGTTCAAAGTTAATGAGTCTCGATTTACAATGCTAAGCACCCTTCCCCAGTGGTACCAGGGTGTTCCTGCAACTTCTGTGCCTGCTGAGCGTGTTTTTTCCACCGCCGGTCTAATTGTAAATAAACTTTGCACTCTGCTTTCATCAGAGCATGTAGACCAACTGATCTTTTTTAATTAAAATAAGTAGTCCTTGAGTTAAGTTTTTTTAGCCATGCATGGTAAAATATTCAGGCTGTTTTTGTTTTAAGTTTAAGAAGCATTGTTAAATTAGGCTGGCTTTTTTTTTTTATTTACCTCCACCGACTGATTAATTTGAAAGAAATTTTATTTTACCTAATCTTAAAGTTTTATAGCTGTGGTAAAAAAAAATGTTCAGGCTATTTTTATTTTAAGTTTATGCAGCCAAATTATGCTAGCTTCTAATTTTAGTTAGGCTATGTGTTACTTAACAGTCGTTTGGTTAAGTTTTGGTGAAACTTATTTTTGCGAACCTTTTACAAAAAACAAACCAAAATCTGTTGTGATGCTGCTGAAGTAAAATATTATTTTCGTATAAATGTCAGTTGAATAAAATAACTGAAATGCAGAGTATCATGTCTGTTTTTGTTGTTGCTTACAATATAAAAAAAGGTAAGTTATAGTTTTAAAAACGGATCCAAAATATTTATAGAAAAAATAAGACTCATTTTGAAAGGGATAATACTGTAAAATAACTTTTTGGTTTCTTTTTTTTCTGAGGGGCTTCAGTTGCCATTGTTTTAAAGCACCCTGTAACGAGAGAACCGCATCCACTACTTTCTGGTTGGCATGTAGTTCAAGCTCACGTGCATTTTGTGTAGATAAAAACAATTTGTAATCTAACATTTTCATATTGTGTCTCTAGGCTTTGATTAATTTTATTTACAATGCATCATGTAGAAAACCTACAGTCAGTAGCTGTTCTAGTTTAAATGGCACCCTGGGCGAACCACCTGCTTTTCGAAATGTACTTAGAAATGAATAATAATAATATGTATAATATTATTATTATTATTATTATTATTATTATTATTATTGTTATTATTATTAATATTATACAATTATTTTTCTAAATATATAATAACAGAAATCAATCCTACATGTAGCCTAAATGGAAAAAATGTTTAGACACAACTGGAGTGATATGTTAAAATCTCTTAAGAAATCTTTTGCTTGAATATTAAAGACAATTCTATAGAATACAAAACATATCTTTTATGTAATTATCTGTTGCCTTAGACCCGACTCATGGCTGAGAATTAATGTTAAGTCTTACCTCCCTGATTCATCATCTCTCCTTTCTGCTTCATAGCCATATAGTCAAAATAGGATCATCATCATATATTATAACTTTAGTTTTGTTCGCTGCGTGCCGACACCTCTGCATAAAAGTTACTCCGGTTTCACAGAATTTCACAGTTTTATCAGTGTGCATGTAAACGACCAGTATTCACACCGGTAGCAGAGCAGCGTGTGAGGCACACGGGAATGGTTTTCTGCGCGAATCCATGCGTCACTCTACTTTCACCACCGTTGTTTTTGGTTTGGCATAGAGAATAACAAACTTCAGAATGCAAAATACGCCAAATGTGAATGGCCTCTAACGTCCTTATTCAGGGATTACTACTTTAATACTTTTGCATAAAGTAAATCGTGTATCAAAGCTTTTACTGGGGCTAATTTTTTTCGCGTCGTCTCCCCATGCCACCCCCCAGCAAGATGCCACCCTGGGCATCGACCATATTGCCCATGCCTAAATACGCCACTACTCCCACTTTTTTAAATATTCACTGTGTTACCCAATATTGATGGTGATTTAGTTTTTAATAACCCAACAGTGTTGATTTAATTGTTTTCTGAATCCTGTCATAGTTTTATCAACACCATTTTTAACAGGGCTTTAAATAAAATATACATATTTTAAATTGAATGTTATTAAATTGTTTTGTAAATTGTTATGTAAATTGTTAAATTGTCCACCCCCAATTAATCGATTAATCGTTTGTCAAACCTGTGGATTAATCGAAATGAAGAATGGTCAGAAATCCCATCCCTAGGTTAAACTCTGCAGTAACTTAATTTTGTGTATTTTGAACCGTATCCTAATATAATGTATATAAACTATAATCCCAACTCAACATTGCAGATCTTGTGACGTGCACATTGCGATATCAATGCTGAAACAATATAATGTGCAGCCCTAGTTTGCAACATCAAGCAGCATAATGAAATGTTTTTAACATCTTAGAATCAATAGAAGGTAATGAGACCGGAAGTCTCGAGCCAAAAAGATTCCAATGGCTGCACCTGCTTGTACATGAAGAATAATGCCAATATAGTTTTTGTAATTCTACTTTAACAGAGTTAACAGGACACGTCCAGTGTTTGCCAAGAGCAAAGTTTACTGTTAGCACAGCTTAGCTTACATCAACTCTTGTTAAAACCTCTTGGTAATAAAAACGAAATAATTGTTTGAACAAACGCTGAACCCAAAACCACACAAATGCAGCTTAAATGAATATAAGTCGAAATTGTGGGGCAGTTGTAACCTAATGGTTAGGGACTTGGATGGGTTAAAAGCAGAGAATCAATTGCCAGTAGATGTAAAACCATACTTGAAAAGGCTTACTTCACTAAAATATGTTTTATGTTTAGATAGAAAATATGTTTTTGCACTTGACTACTGTGTTTGGCTGTGAATTTTGCTGCCACAAATATTAATTTCAAAGCATTAAGTTTTCTTTAAGTAGTTTGTTTTAGTTTTAATTTACTAAAATAATCTTGGTTTCCATGTACATTTTAGGGACACTGCAAGCAGTTTTACAATTTATATATAGAGTTCATAAAGTCTACACTGTTTTCTTGTTTTCTTCACTTCAGGGTCACAGGAATGAGACTAGACACGACTCTACACTGGCCAGACCTAATTCATTATAGATGTAAAGGTGGAGCTGGTGGATGGATGCCAGAGGAATTATCTAAGACGTAAGTTATGCTGCCATTATTTGGATTTATGAATTCATTCATAGGCTTTGAATGCCCAGTTTGTCTGGGTATAGTTTAGCATGTTGTAATTTCAGAACGTTACCAAAGAAGTTGAATGAAATTATTTGAGCCATACTGTTCGAATCAATGCTGCTACAGAGAAGTGCTGATCATTTTTAAACTATAGTTTTAATAACTAAATAGTAGCAACTAGTTTCTTATGTCTTTGGCCTGATGACAGTACTTAATATTTTCAGAATCAGAAAGAGCTTTATTGCCAGGTATGTTCACACATACGAGGAATTTGTTTTGGTGACAGAGCTTCTACAGTGCAACAGGATTACAGAGACAGGACAAAAAACAGATAATAAATATATACAAAAAAAAAAAATAGAAGTAGTGAGTGCAAATATACAGATGTACATGTTTATTACTATATACAACGTTATATGTGCAGCTGTTATGTGCAAATTGGCATGTAAAGTGTGTTGTTAAATAAGTGTATATGTGTATAAAAGTGTATGGAAAGTAGTGATGTTGGTTCCACAATAATTATCATCACGTGTTCATGAGATGGATTGCCTGAGGGAAGAAACTGTTTCTGTGTCGGGCTGTTCTGGTGCACAGTGCTCTGTAGCGTCGACCAGAAGGTAAAAGTTCAAAGAGGCAGTGTGCTGGGTGTGAGGGGTCCAGAGTGATTTTGGCAGCCCTCCTGCTCGCTCTGGATAAGTACAGTTCTTGGGGAGTAGGAAGGGTTGTACCAGTGATTCGCTCAGCAGTCTGAACTATTTGACGTAGTCTTTGGAGGTTGTATTTAGTAGCTGAGCTAAACCAGACAGTTATTGATGTACAGATGACTGATTTAATTTTGGAGGTGTAGAACTGTTTCAGCAGCTCCTTTGGGAGGTTAAACTTTCTTAGCTGACGAAGAAAGTACAGCCTCTGTTGAGCTTTTTTGACAATGGAGTCAATGTGAGTGTCCCACTTCAGGTCCTGAGAGATGGTGGTGCCCAGGAACCTGAATGACTCCACTGCTGTCACAATGCTGTCTATGATGCTCAGTGGGGGGAGAGCAGGGGAGTTTCTCCTGAAGTCCACTATCATCTCCACTGTTTTGAGCGTGTTGAGCTCCAGGTTGTTGTGACTGCACCAGACAGCCAACTCCTTAACCTCCTGTCTGTAGGCAGACTCATCACCGTCCTGAATGAGGCAAATTCATTCTACATTTACTAGTTATTTAGCAAAATATTTGCATTCAGTTTAAAATTCAATTAAAAGCTTAACCATAGTTAAGTGGTTGGTTGTGGCCAAAAGAAAAGGGGGCTAATAATATTTTAAAAAGATAAAACTGCTTTCACCATTATTTGTATTGTTAATTTAAGAAAAAAATATTATAGGAAATACTGTGAAAATATCCTTGCTCTGTTAAACACTTCAAATATTTGAAAAAGAATACAAATTTCACAGGAGAGCTAAAATTTCTCTTCAACTTTTCTTAAATCCCAAGATCTTTAAGTATATAGGCTGTACATATAAATTCATAGCGTCATGGCTATGATAAACCTACAGTAATTTCATTGATATTTACTTGCCATTGAAAGCCGTTTGAAGTGATTAACTTGAAAACACACTGAGATCATCACAAGATTATCTCCCGACAACCTGCTGCTGTCTTTTTTTGAGAGTGTAAGACTAAGCAATTGTTGCAGTGAAGCTATTGATGTAACCCTCTTTGTCTGATCTTGATCTTGGATTACAGCAAAAAACAACAACAAAGACAACAACCTAAGATCCATACATCTGTGAAATGCCATACTCCATCTGTTTCGTAAGCACCGAATATGACATTTCTTTAGTGCAAAAAAGGCCTTTTTGTGAAACTTGCAGTTAAAGTCAGAATTATTAGCCCTCCTGTATATATGTTTCCCCAACATAATAGGTGGTAATAAACATACAAATATCTTGGTTTCCGCTACATTCATTCTTCCATGGCGAAAATTCAAAATTCATCCCACCACAGCTACATTACAGCTTCTCATTCAAAACATTTTATTTTTTAATAGCGGGTAATAATGGCACCAACACGTATAAAAAGTTAAGTGAATTATAATAGTGCAAACTTTTCTGTAATTGTGGTAGTGCTGTGCGTCATTTGTTTAACCCTTTAAAGTTACTTGCTGACTGACTGACTGACAGGTGCGTGATGCGTGAGGCCAGCAAACGCAACGTATAGTGGTTTCACTTAACCTAAGGACGCATTAATGTCGCTCTGTAGGTCTTTTAGAGACATTCATAAATATTCCTAGCAAACCTAATAAATGCTGGAGACATACTTGTTACATAAACGCACTAAATCGCACTTCAGCAGCGTTTACTTGATTGTGCACAAGAAGATCTGCGCGCTCTTGAAGCGGCTTATTTGAGGGGGCGTGCAAGAAGTTTTGTGCACGAGCAGAGGAAATCATCATGCAAGCAAAGAGATTCGCATGCTCGTAGGTAGGGCTGGGCGATATGGCAAAAAAAAAATCTAGGTTTTTTCATAAAGTTTGACCGATTCACGATTTCGATTTCGTTTTTTTAATTTTTTTTTATTGTGTAACTAGTCAACTTAAAACATTACAACAACATGACTGAAGTAACATTCTCTTTATAAGTAACTTGAAAAACCATCTGGTTAAGGAACATTGTATTTTAATGGCCATGCCATACATAAATTGGTCAACAAGGTGTAAATAAATGTAAAACAAATTCACAAGTTAAATATCGTTGCAGAAGATTTGAATGAAATAAAGTAAATATTGTGCAATTTGAATTAAACATTAAATACTTCTGAATATATAGTAAGAAAATAACCATTTTAACCAATGTAAACATTACATCAGTCAACTCAAAAAGTTAAGCAAATTTAAAACAGTTAAAAAAAAAAAACTTTGTAGACCATCATGCAAACAAAGCATGTTGTTGATAAGTCACATGTAGCTGTTCTTTACAGGTTTCTTGAGAGAAAGTTCTGTCTACAGTCTGACTGTATGGGCTGTATGGGCTAATGTAGTTTTACTACCTTCAATGGTGCAATTGCATATATTGATGAAGTATTGATACTTTGACTACAAAGTAAGCATAATAAAAATTTTCATTTGCTTTGTGTAAATTAAATATAAATTAAAGATTAAGTAGATTAGTTGATTTAACAAGACAATGTGTCAGTAAACAGGGCGCCTGTTAATAAAGTTTCTAATAACTACCTTTTCTAACAAAGGCAATAATTTTCATAATAAATAAAATGATTACTTGCGTGCTGGTCATAAGCCATGTTTGTTTAGGTGATGATAAGATCACGTGAATTATGGTTCGTCGTTTAATCGGCGTCCAATCCCGGCTAACTTCCGGAAAGGTAGAGTAGCCAATAGCGCTAGAGATAACAAGTGAACCAAGTCCCGCCCCAGGACTGACAAAATTCCAAAATGTTTCGCGCGAGCAGAGAGAAGAACCAGCGAGCGAGCGGAGAGAACTGATCGCGCGTGCGCGCTGTAGGCATGACCTCGCTCGCGAGAGCGTACATCGTGCGCACAGATGATGAGGTGCGCGCGCGGGACTTGTTTTCTTCGCGCTGGATCAGTTGAGCGCGCGCGTGAAGATCCCCTGTGCGCTCGCGAGCTGTAGTTTTCTCGCGTGTAGATCTGTAATCTGCTCACGGTTCACTTCTCCTCGCGCGCAAACATCACCGCTGCGCTCGATTAATATTGGCATTGATTTGCCGCCATAACATTCTCTGTTACATTCCTTCATAGAGCACCGTACTCTCACTAGTGAGCGGCTAATTAGGCGCGCCATCATGTGGTCAGACAATATTGCCTCTTATATTGTACCTAATAGTTTTATTAAAAAAAAATCGCGATACCTCGATTTAATGAAAAATTAAATCGTCTTAAAACGTAAATTCGAATTAATCGGAAAAATCGAAAGAATCGCCCAGCCCTACTCGTAGGCTATTACATAAATGCGATCTCGACTTCTAATACTGCGCTCACGACATTTGTCATTGAAAAACCACCACAGGTAGTTAGTAGATCTGTGTAAAAAAAGGCCTGCCGCCACAGCTGGAAATCCTAGAGGAAACACTAAATATTGTACACAACTGCTCACACCAATAGGAACAGTCAAAGAGCCATGTAATTTTTTTATTATCTTTATTCATTTGTTTATTTAATATAAACTTTATTTATTGATCATGGTTGGCACAATGCTTGCAGCACAAGACCGTTTTTGGTTTAATTTTGGAGACTGCCACTTGGAGATCATCCTCCATGTTCAGTTGTGGCTTTTACTTTTAATGTACGCAAGTGCCATAAAGGTGTCAAAGTTTAACATTATGCTGTAAAGTCAATCTGCTGCAACTATCGCTATTGCTGTGTTGTTAATCTAGTGTAATAACCCCAGGGGTCGCAATCCATTGGAAAAAAGCTGATGACTTTTTATTTGCTTGTTTTTTTTATGTAACTTAAATAATATTTTTGTCTACTGCAGATAAAATATAGTCATTCTAATAGTTTAACATGCATGAGATTTTTGAAAATCACTAAGTCCAACCCACCCCCCCAATCCCCTCCCACCATCATTGTCCTGCTACCCCCCCCCCCCCCCCACAATTTGGGAACCACTGCTGTAGACAAAAAGAGGGTTCATAATATTGACCTTAAAATGTTCAAATGGAAATTTCAAATAATGAGACAGGAACACCGGTTGCTGCAGAGTGCGACCCACAGGCTAGCCAGATACCAGGTTTTATCTTCTTTCCCCTATTTCAAGGCCGATTTCCTCATAGGTGACACCCAGTTCTCTTTAGAACATTAGTTTTTAGAGCCAGGTTTTACACTTATTGAATGCATATGTTTAAAAGCAGATGACCACCTTCTGAATGACCCTTCTTGTAATATTTGTTTTAATATCATCTTTAGGAAGGCATATGTTTTCTAATATTTGATAAGTTTTTTTGAAATCAATGTTTTTGTAATAATTAAAGAGTTTTTCCACCACAAATAAAAAAAAAAGTCGAAATAAATCAAATCAGACTTTCTCCAGAAGAAAAAATATTATATGAAAATACTATGAAAAATTGCTCTGTTAAACTTCATTTGGGAAATGTAAAAAAAAAAAATCACAGAGATCAACTGTAATTGGTTTGCAGCGCATTTATAAGAGCTTGTTGCACAAATGCATGCATGCATCTAGACACACCAGGTAGCATCGCTCCACTTCTTCTTCCCATCAGACTAATGAAGACGGATTTATCCAATCTATTCCCTGACACCAGAACCAGAACAAGCCAAACCCGTCCCTTGTGTGGTGTCATCCTCTTTATTTTCTTTTTTCCATCTCTTCCTCCTTTACTCGTTGCATTTTCCTTCTCTAAGACATATCCGGTGCGCCACCAAACCTAAAAAGCGAAAAGGGCAAGAAATTTGTCACCTTCCCCAACAAGACCCTCACCAGACAAAAGAACAACGGCATTAATCATCTGACATTTCAATATTGTATTACCCTTTCTGGTGAAAATCAAGGGGGTCATTAAACTGGTAAAAGGGAGACAGGGGGTGCGGATCAATAGAACAAGCCTGGAACAGAACCTTGAGCTTTTACTGCCGTCTTGCAGATTCACAGCTGCTGTCAGTAGGTATGATAGTAGACGGCCTTAACTAATTACCTCTACGTGAAGGGCATGAAGTGGCGTTCAATGCATTGACGGCAGCAGTGAAGAGAACACTTAATCAGCAGGCAATGAATATAAACAGCCAAAGACCACCAGAGGGGAGACCCTCATTTGTGGTGTCGTCTCGTATGAGGTTTTCTGCACTAAAAACAGCACACAGAGCAGTACAAAATGATGAGATTGAGATGCGTCATCACAGAAATGGTTTTGATAGTTGCCCTCCAAATGTTTTCTTGTTCTGTTTTATTGCACAGAGAGTTTTTATTTTTTATTTTTATTTCAAAGATGAATTAAAAGGAGCGATGGACTAATAGTAGCACATACTTCAGTCATTTAACTTGTCTTTCACGAGTTTCTCCTGGCCGTTCATCCGTGTCTTCACTTTTCATCATTCATCGTGGTGCAATTGGTGTGCGTCTGTTCAGCTGCAAAAGCATGCCTGTTTAGCTTGTTTATTTGTCCATGGATGGTGTAAGAATGGGTATTAAACCACAGCGGTTCGAACTGTAGTTTTGCCGAATGACTAAAATGTTATCGGCATGATGGTAAAAAACTGTACATTCTAGTCAAACCATTCTTCTGCAAGCTTATGCCAAAAACAGAAATAAGGGCAGTATTAATAGCTTAAAATGTGGGAGAGCATTGATATTATGTGATTGTATTGTATTGCAATATGGAGCAATTAAGTGTTGATGTTAAATCAAAAGTAATTCAAAAATACTTGAAAATGATTTAATGACAATAATTCTCTTTGGTTACAACTGAATTAATTACAAAATAACTGTATAAAATGCAGGTCTCTGTGGGTGCGCACAGAACAAGCAGTATAAAACTGGTAAAGGAGAGTAGATTATCCACTACTTAGTCGCTTGCGGATGTTTAGTTGGATACAAAAAACTTGTAAAAGGATTATAATAATAATAATAATAGTAATAAAAAACGTGTCACTAATATATACTTGGGCGGCCGTTAATATACCTGGGCGGGCAGCCCGCCCAAGTAAAGTCTATGTGTGGGAAGCACTGGATCATAACCTGTATGTTTCTCAAGCTTTATGAGAAGCAAATCTCCTGTGATATCAGGTAATTTTGTTTTTGACCATCAGCATGATGTAGGCCTATAGTTATAATATTTATACAATATAGTTTTAAGGATATTTATACATTAACATGCAACTTAATCGTTTAAGTTCATTTGATTGACTATATAAAAATCAGTGGATATTATCAATGTATTTTCATAATCATAATAAAAATCATAATTTATAATTGATTTAATCTTTGAAACGTTAATATTAATTTATCCAGTTGCAATGCCTTGATTTTAGTAAGGTTAATACATTGTCATAGCCATAAATGCAGTGCTACTAATAAATTGGCATAATTTATTTCAGTTTTCGGCCTTACTTTCTTTTTTGATTTTCGGTCTCCGCTAAGAATTTAAATTTTGGTGCATCCCTACTTTTGATTTTTGATGTAAAAATTGAATAAAGGAATCACTTTTTTCATCAAAACATATAAACAATGTTGCTTGTAAACATTTTATAAAACACAATAATGTGAAATGTGAAGTTTTGCATACCTTTTTTTAATTAATGGAGAACAAAGTAATCTAATTAATTGCAATAATTGGCAATAGTTATAAGTTGCAATAAAAATGTTTTTGTCTAAAATATTAACTGTTTGATACAATAAAAAAATATTATTTAAAGTTTGCAACAGAGATGAAATGTCAAAATAGTTTGGAGATTTCAAAAGTTTTATGAGAGTTAATTGAGAGTTTATGAGTTTTCTCCTGTCATGACTTAATATTCAGACACTGTGTCATTAGTTGACTTTGGTGTATTCTTGTGTTCGTGAGAAATGTGTTTTTTCATTTGCATCTATTGATTTAGTGTCTTGGAAATGATTTCACTTTTAATGCTCTCAATAATGATTGAGCTGGAGAGAGCGATGAACCCAAGAATGAACAAAAGCATGAAGCATTGTAGTTGCGCAGCTCCTCTTTAATATTGCATGATTCCAAGAACTGCTTTCTGTGCAACATTTAGCTGTTTTTCAGATTAATGAACAGTTTGATGTTTCCCTGTTAGAGCCTGTAGAAGCCAGAAGACTTTCATTCACCATGTGGCGTTGCAGGTCTGTAAGGATTCAGGCCATTTTTCAGCTTGGCATGTCATCCCTTTTAATTATCGGTTTATGGTGACATCTTGACGCATAATTCATCCATTTGTTTTGCTTTAAGATAGAGCAGAACGTCTTTGTCAGCAAATTTTTGATCGCTTCACACATTTACTTCACATCGTTGGCCATTGGTTTGGCCCGTTCCGGCGTTCTGCTTTTGGCAGGAAGATAGTTGCATAAATTAGCCTGAGCATCTTCCTGACTATGGCTTGTAATGTAATTGATTAAAACTAATAATAAAGTTGATGGAAAAACTGCTGGTGACTCATTGGCTGGTGGGACGGTAAGGTTACATCAGCCTGGCGAGCTGAAGTTCCTCCAGGTTAATTGTAAGGTTTGAGCACGGATGGAGTTCTGCTGAGCTGAGCACTGGAAGGACTTATTAAAATTGAGTTATTAAAAAAAAAAAAAAGCTGTGAGACTCACAGGGGAAGATCTGCTCACAGCTGAGAGACAGATGACTGGAGAAAAGTCAGGCACTGGTTTAATTGAATTCGACAAATCCATCCACAAAGTTCTGAGAGAATTTTTTTTTTCCAAGTTATCTTCTCATCAGGAGAAACATGCTGGAAAGAAACCTCTGCTATTACTTTTTGTAAAATAATTTATTACTTCCAGTATCTTGACAAGAACCCTAGAATTCGGTACCAATCGGTACTAAAACTTTAAAAACGTCCATTTCCCACTAACATTTGAGCACTGTTGAGCGCTGATTTGCCATTGTGTTCACATTCTCAACACAAATGACTGTGATTGGCCGTGAAGGTCATCGGTTTACCGAATTAACTGGTTCTCCGAACTGTTTACTGAGTGTAAACAATCTACATTGTAAAAGCGCTATACAAATAAAGGTGAATACAGGGACACAGTGTTTCAAAGTCATTTCGATCAGCTGGTTTGTCTATAAGCTGACATACCAGTGATCCACTGATGAATTGCGGCCTTAAAATGGTCCAGTGTCCCTGTATCTGTGGTTACACTCAGTAAACTGGTAAGTTCAACCTTCATGGCCAATCATTGTCATTTCTGTTGAGCATGTGAACACAATGGCAAATCAGCGCTGTTTAAAAATGTGCTCAACAGTGTTCAAATGTTAGTGGGAAATGGACGTTTTTAGAGTTTCAGTATCAACTGGTACCAGATTAAAGTATCGTGACAACCCTAATTCCCTTAATTGGCACCAACTGTCAAGTGTTCATGTTATTTCTCATTGGCGTAGTACACTTTTTGGGGGGGAACTCCAAAAAAGTTGGCGGTTTTCATTTCGGTAATTTTATTGAATGGCAATTTACACTTGTT
This sequence comes from Danio aesculapii, assembly GCF_903798145.1. Classification (NCBI taxonomy): domain Eukaryota; kingdom Metazoa; phylum Chordata; class Actinopteri; order Cypriniformes; family Danionidae; genus Danio; species Danio aesculapii. The sequence goes on along the minus strand of NC_079449.1, from coordinate 9,756,325 downwards.
AACCGATTATTAACAAAAAAAAAGATTGTTCAGTTTGATTTACTTGGTAATAAAAAATTTCACAAGCTTTTTACTGGTAGTTTAAATGTAAAAATAAAAAATAATAGCATAATTTGCACAATACATTATTTTTTACTGATAATTTATGCACTGTAAGAGCTGGAAATAGTTTTTTCCCTCTCTCTTGGTTAAGTGGCTCAGTGAAGGAAAAAAAAAAAACGCTTTGTAATTTTACAAGTAATTTTGACCATTTTAATGAAATTTGTCTTGATAGTTTGCTAGATACTGAGAACAGTGATACTATTTTTGCACATATTTGCCTAGACATGCTGTTGGCTATTTTAAATATCAAAACCTGCTTTTTTTTAACTCCTCCTAGATTGTTGGTTTGACTTCAGACCAGTTATTAACCATTTGCCATTTCAAACCATTATGTCCTATACTTAAACAGATTTAATAGTGAAACACTTTATATTGTAGGAAAGCTCCAAGTATGTACTTATATTTGACTATTGTTTCAGAGGAAATCTTGCATGACAACAATTAATTATTTTGTCATGAGAAGGTAGCAAAAAAAAAAAATCAAAAGTATAGCAGGAGTGGTGGCATTTAAGAAAGCCAATAGACACAATCACTGAAACAACAGTTTTACTGTTAATAATCCAAGCAAAATACATTTTAGTAGCATTTGTCAAAAATATTGAGAATAAACTTAATAAGTACTGTTAACCAAGTGTCCTTTTAGGAACCATGAACGTAGTAACAAGTGGCCATTGTTGGTTTAGCTGTTCACATTTTATTGCATTGCTTTTTATGACAAAAAATAAAACTGCTGTAATTTTTAAACATTTTATATAAACTGCAGCCATCTGTGGAAGAAACTTCAATATTTCCTCTTTAGAACAATACCATTTTTTATTTTTTTTAAAGAAAACAATTTGACAATATTAAACATTTATGATTAAATGTAAGTAGAAAAAATAAATGTAAGGAGGCACAAAATGCATACATTTTCTAAAAAATAAAGAATACGTTGTTTTTTTAAATACATTTCTATATGCAGTTTTAGCTTGTCGTTTTCTTTTTATTTTACAATAAAATAATGACACTATTTATAATGTTGTTTTATTTCATAATAACAAATTAATTGTGAATAGAGAATAAGGGAATACGAGAGCTGGGAGACTTGTATATTGAAGATTTGTTTGCAACCAGCTGATTTCTAGATTTAGTTTAAACCGATCAGACTTTTTTGGATACTTCCAACTACGTGACTTCACAAGAACACACACAACTTCATTTCCACATATCCCAACACCTAGCAGGATAGACTTGATCATTAAAGCCAAAACCTTGTCAAGAGGCCGTATTTCATATTTAAATAATTTACTCTTCCCAACTAACGAATCTATCTTAAATAAGATTAAGATGGACTGGGAATTAGAACGTCAATTAAATCTCTCTGAAGATTTCTGGGAGGAGGCCTTAAATGCTATAAATCCGTCATCTAGTTGCACTAGATTATCACTCATACAATTTAAGGTCCTCCACAGACTACACTATAGCTAAGAGAAACTCTCAAAGCTCTGTCCTGACAAATTAGATAACAAATGTGATTTTCACTGACCCCATGCAACCTCACTCACATGTTCTGGTCGTGCCCCAAATTGTCTAAATTCTGGCGGTTATTTTTCAAGGCAATATCAGACATATTGGACATTAATCTAGACCCAAACCCTTATATCGCTATTTTTGGAAAACCTCCAGATGATTTTCATGTCACAAACATTAAAAATAATGTCATCGCCTTTTCCTCCCTTGTTGATCGTAAAAGAGTTCTCCTAATGTGGAAATCACACCAACCACCCTCAATCAAAGTCTGGTTGCACGACATGTTAAGTCTTCTGAAATTGGAGAAGATTAAGTTCTCTCTCAGAGGCTCATCTCACAAGTTTTACACTCATTGGAGGCCACTACTAAATTATTTTGATGATTTAACACCTCTTGAAGTTATTATTTAAGAAATCATTTTATGGTCAGTGTTAGCTTTCAATTTAGCATTTTTACTCCGGTGTTGTCATGCCCTAAACTAGACGCATTGGTCCAACCTCAGCACAACTAAAACCACAATAACCAAGAATAAGGTAGCACATTATTGATGTAACTAGCTAATGTATCTACTTTTTATTTATCTATTTATTATTTACTTACAATATTAACCCGTGTTGTATTATTATTACTTTATTTACTTAAGTACTTATTTACTTGTATGTATATATATATATATATATATATATATATATATATATATATAAAAATTTTTAAAATTTTTTATTAAAATCTATTTAGTTTTTAAAATCTATTTATTTTGAATTTATATTTTTATTTAATTTTATTATTGTTTTTATTTTAATGTATCACTCCGTCATGTTATATGTTTTACAAGAAGACTGTGTAGGTATGGGTGGGGGGGTTTGGGGTTAAATGTTTACAAAAGTGTTTCAAAGAAAAAAAAAAAAGCAGAAATTGGACATTTGTAAACAATGAATGCTATTCATTTGTGTTCAATAAATAAAGTTTACAAAAAAATTAAGTGTAAATAATAATAATAATAACAATAATAAATATTATTATTATTATTTTTATTATTACTACTACTACTACTTTTATTTGGTAGTGGTGGTCGTGCTGTATACATTTGATTAATCAGTGCTAACGACAAAGCTGGAACTAATCTAACAAAAAAAGTTATGCTCATGGCCCAAAAATTAGTACACCCAAATTAATGTTTATGGAAAATATTAAATAAAATTGTAATAAACAGGAAAAATCATGAGAAAGATACCCTAAAACCCCAATTTTGTAGAAATATAGTTGTTTGTAATTTTTTTTTTTGTTTGTTTTTTTGCAATAACTCATTTAAATTGTATTATCTTTATTCCTCAAGAAGTTTGGTGACTCTTATTTGAAGGATATACAGTAACAATTTAATCAAATAGTTTATTAAATGCACCAAAAATGTATTCACTGAGAAATGCAAAAAAATATTCATTTTCAAAAGGTGTACTCACCAAATTCATCCAAACTGTTCCAAATTGATTCCCCAAATCCTCTGGTCTCCACAGAAGGGTCTGTGTGTCTGTGTGTCTGTGTGTCTGTGTGTCTGTGTGTCTGTGTGTCTGTGTGTCTGTGTGTCTGTGTGTGTCTGTGTGTGTCTGTGTGTGTGTGTGTGCGCGTGTGTGTGTGTGTGTGTGTCTGTGTGTGTCTGTGTGTGTATGTGTGTCTGGGTGGAGCAGGTGGAGTCGAGTGTACACAGGTCTCTGTGGAGAAGGCTTTTCTGACAGTATACAGCTGTTACTCCAAATTACCTCCCGTTACACGCGTGGGGTTAATTAAACCAGTTTGGGTGAAAAATAAGACATGAATTTCCTAACAAAGAATATTGGGTTAAACCCTACACATCCAGAATTTCGCTATTCATTTAGCTCATTAGTGCCACAACAAAGCTAGCAGGAAGCATAGTGTCTGTTTCTTTTACCTTTTCTTCACTTACTTTCTCAAAACTAGAAGCTTGCATTTTAAAGCACATGCTGTTTTCCAGATAAATCATAGCCTTGTGTTTTTGGAGCTCAGAGAGTTTCCAGATATTGTACGTCCTCTCATAATAATGACCAGGATGTACAGTCACTCATCTCTAGGCGACATATATTCATAATATTAGCATCGCAGTCAGTGTCAGTGTGTGTACCGGCTTTAATCACCTGTGCCTCTCTCACACACACCTCTGCTCATTAAAATGATGGATGGAGCCGGAGGGGAAGCTCGCGGCCGCTCCAGATTTGTTCTCGTTTAAAAGGTGTTTAATAGGGGAACACCTGTGGGGAACTGCTCTCCTTTTCCGACGGCAACCCAGACGCGCAGGAGAAGGCGCGCATTTGACATTTTAGTTTCTGCCTGTCTCCATATTTTGATATAAAGCACACATGTAGTTGTCATAGTTCAGTGGCTCTCAATAGGGATGCGCTGAACACTGTTCGTTTGCAGAATCGACTTGTCCAAATGACTAATAGAGCCTACGCAAGTTGGATGCTATAATGAGGCTAGTGTTTGGTTCTGATCAGACGCATTTATTAGGAGACCTTTATGCTTTGTGTTTAAAGGGATGGTTCACTGCAAATCTGAAATTCAGTCATTATTCACTCTAATTATTTGCTGTTGATGTAATGCTTTAATGCCGTTCTTTGTTTTGTAGACCACAGAAGAAGTCTGTATTATGGTAGTGAACTGAACTGGTATTAAGCTGTTTTTTTATCAAAGAATGGTCCCATGCAACATGCCAAGTGTTCTGGCTATGTACTGTAAAATTGAGCTTTGTTTTTTAATTATGCTGACATTATCAGTATGTTTACATGGACATCAGTAATCGAATTATTAGCCTTAATCTGAATAAGACAATAGTATGATTAAGGTGTTTACATGAGTTGCTTTCTGAGTTTCCTTTCATGATCCTGTTGTACATGTTAAAGCACATAATTCGATTAATGTCATTGCATGACTACGTTAGCCACATTTCCTCTGGAGTTTCATGTCATTTCGGGCGTTTAATTTTTAATTTGTCGGCTTTAACTGCAGTTTGGCATTTTCACTTTCATTCAGGAACATTTCATGCATGCCCCAGTGACATACGAGATATTGGATGAGAGTATGAACTGCTGGAAGAGTGTAGTTTTAATAGAATTTTATACCACATGCCATATGGGAAAAAAAACAAAACTGTATTTTGTGATGCAGGTGTCTGTGGTCCTTCTCTGACTCAGTAGGTGCAGAGAATAGTGTCAAACAGCTGTGTGTGTTTAGACTATTTTGTCGCCAAATGCAAACAAAATCCTACACAATAATAATAGTTTGATAGCGGTGTTTACATGTCTGTAGTGCACTTCAATAATGCTAAAATCAGCATACTTCACATGTCTTATTTGCATTTCTGTTCAGTTCGATTATGACTTTAGTGGGATTAATGTCATCAAAAATCGCTGTTTACATGGTAGACTCTTAATCAGAGTATTGTATTAATCGCATTAAAATCTGATTATTGGTGTCCATGTTAATCAATTGATTTTATTTGTTAGATTTTTTTGGTGAAACTTGAAATGATTTTTTTTAATAGAAAAATTTGATTGAACAAAAAAATGGAAATCAATGTAAGGAGTGACAGAATGCTCAGGTTTTCTAACAAAACAAAAACATGATTTCGAGATGTCCAGTTTTAACATGTAATCAGTTTTACTAAACGTTTAATTTTAACAAAAAAACAAAAAGTTAAATTCTTATATTTTTATAATTTAGCAAAACCTGTTAAAAATATTAATGAATAAAAATGGCAAGAGTGTCTGAGGGTTCACTTTTTAGTCTCAAAAACAGTTTCTGGGAAACATTATTTTGCACAAAAAAAAAAATAATAATGAAATTATTTTAGGAAAGTTGAAATCTTATATTGATACTATTTTGCAAAACCTGTTAAAAAATATTAATAAATAAAAATACCAAGAGGGTCTACTTTTAATCTCATAAAAGTTTCTGTGAAACGGATTTACAAACAATTTTTTAAGTACAAAAAGTCTTAGATGTATACACTTTAGCAAAAGCTGTTAAAAAATAAATTCCAAGAGGGTCTGAGGGTCCACTTTTCAGTCTCCAAGTTTCTGAGAAGCACTGAATTTATAATTTTTTTTTTTTTTGTACAAAATAATTACATTTTAATAGTTTTCTTTTGCTATGAGTACTATTATCACACTTTTATTTATGATTTTGTTTGTAACTTTGCTTTATACTAAATCACACATGCCATTTTATACCTTGGTCTATTTATAAAATGTTCAATGCTCAGCTCAGTTTTTCAATTCTTTTACTGAGCTCAAATGTCCATCATTTTACAACATGTCGGTCTTGTGCAATTTACTGCAATAGAAGAAATTTATATTTTAAATGTTGATTATTTTTGGCCTGATTTAATTACTTCTGCTAAATGAAATATTTGAATAATTAATAGTAAAAATAAACTATTTTGAGTATTTTTAGGAACTAAACAAGATTCCAGTGTTCCTGTACAGGTGGTCTAACCTCTGCATGTCATAATGAGATTTTAGGTCTGTAATAAATTTGAGTGTCTTTTTTTCTTATTATTTATCATGTATATGTAGACATTACGTCATGAAAATGTACTTGAAAGATCTTGAAATTTTAGAAGTAAAAATGTGTATGAACCCTGACAATTATACCATAACAGACTTCAGCTTATGTGGTAAGTTTAATTATGTAGTTTCTTTTCCTGGGCTTATACTTCACACACTAAATTAAAAGAGCTCAGACACAAAAGCATAAATAAATCAAACACAAGCAGATCAATTTCAGTATTTTGATTTATTTTTTTCTTCATTTTTTTAAATTTGCTTTTCTGTTTTAAGAAACAAATGCTTGCAGATGTCAAATGAATTAACACTCACATCCTCACCCCATTAAAGCCTGACCGACACATGACCTCGGCCAGCCAATCACAAGCACCCTAGATTCTCAAACCGACGCCCACTTCCTGTTAAGTGCATATGTAAATCGGAAAACAAATGATTTAGCTTTTTATAACAAAAGTGCAGAGGTGGAGCAACACTTTCGTAAACAATAACATCCCTGCTTATTCATTTCATTTCTGCAGGACGTCTTGAGCTGGAATGAGAATCTGGAAAAGACACCGAAGGTAAGGATGCAGGGATTTGTTTCCATTCATTCACTCATTTGTAAACAGCTTATCCTTTTTTTTTTTTTCTTTCGTTTCTCACAACCCTACATCGACAGGTTTAACAAGGCCTTTTGTCGTACCGTCTGCGCTCCCCTCGCGTAAGACAAAAAGGTTTTCAGCAATAACATGGTTCAAAATAAAGTTTAGTGATTGTGCTTTTAAAACCAAAGTCAAACATAGAACAACAAACATCGACAATGACAAAAAAAAAGGAAATAATAACAGTGCATTACAAAAACAAACAAGAACTCTCAAAATGTGGCACTTTTCCTGGGGCAGTTTAAACACTATGACAATTTACAACCAGGACGGCGGCTATAAAAACAAATTATATTAACTGGTGTCATTTAAAATGATTCAAAGAAGCCAAGGAAGACAAATCGAATGTACCACAATGGATTATAAAAGACAGTTAGATATGTTTACACGTGTATGTACATGTCAGTCAGTCCCTTTGTGCCTGGAGTTTTCATTACAGTAACCGTTGACTGACAACCTTCACCCACTGGTGAACAAAGCCATTATAAGTTTCAGGAGCAATCGGACGCATCATATTGCATTGGAATCAAAACAAAACCGCTTTAGCCCCTCTCAAATGTACCCTTCGTTAGTTTATTTTTTTTTTTCTTTTCTGTCTGTTTTTTTCTTCTTTAAATGCACATTGAAATTAAGGTAAATAAATGAAGAATGGTTGGTCACTTTTCCAAACGTGACTCAGGGTCGGTAGTTTTCAGTTAAAGACACCGCTGAGATGGTCGATCTGCACTGAAGATGGTTACTGACGCAGTTTTCTTTTCTTTTTTTATCTTCAGCTCTCCACCATCTGTAAAAAGCAAAGAAAAAATTGAGACGTTAGAGGAAAATAACACCAGGGTTAAGATTATGACACTACAGGTGCGTCCCAATCTGCATACTTATGCACTATTCTACTCCATTTTGTAGTGCATTCACACTAAAAACTCTAATAATAATAATAAGTGCACTTTAAATACTCAGATGATGCACTTATTCGACTTAATTATGTACTGATGGACACTTCACACACTCAAAGGCTTTGCTCACGTAGCGGAAGGATCTTTCAGGCACTGATGTTGGATTACTTATTATTATTATTTTGGTTTGTGAAAGCAAAATTCTCCTACGGGAGTGATTATAGCGCCTCCCGATGGTGAATGTGGTTATTACACTCATGGCAGTTATTATTTGGTAGGTTGGTCATTTATTTCACTAATTTGGCAACCGTCAAATGTCATCAGGGAAACGGTTTGAATTTCTGCTTAGTAAAAAAAAACATTGGTGTTCTGTTAAGTGTGTAAGTGCATAGTGTTTCATGTGCCATTTGGGACAGATTTTATAAAGATGCTTTTATTTTTCATTCATTGTCATATTATAATTTTTTTTCCCCCAATTGGTACTTGCATATTTACAGAACTAATTTTAAATGTAGTTTTTTTTTTTTTTATTAAATATTGGAAAAATTTGCTTTTTAAAATTTAGTTAAAGTACTAATTCTTTGCATATTAGTACTTATTTAGATTTTTAAAATATCAGACTATTAAATTGTCTTGATTTTATATTTCTGTTTTGCATTTTTAAAGTTTTGCATATAATTGGCACTGCTCATTCTCGTTCACATGGTCTGACTAAAAATGCTCTATTATAGAGCATTTCCATGTGGTCATGTCATTGACCCATGAACATTTTCTGCTTATCAAACTATTTCATAACAAGAGTCAATTCAACTATAACTTGCTCAGTTTACAACTTTACTAAGTGAAAATTCAAACTGTTTCCCTGGTGACGGTTGCCAAATTAGTGAAATAAAAGACCAAATAATACCTGCCATGAGTATAACTGCATTCAACTTCGTGAGGTGGTGTAATCACTCTCATAGGAGAATTTTGCTTTCACAATCCAAAATAAATAAAGTAATCCCACATCAGTGCCTGTAAATCTTTGCCTGTTTTTTAGTGTGAATGCACAACTTACAATATTTATACTACAAAATGGCATGTGTGATTTGGGACGCACTTGTTAACAGTCTACAGACATGCACAAGTACCTATGCACATTGTCACCATTTTAACAAATTCTTGTAGTTGCTAATACAAAGAGATGCTAATGGGATTGTTTTCAAAATTGAGCACTTTAGAACCCATTTTAGGCTCCCCAAATGATGTTGTGTAAATGAATAACCAGAATGCATACAAATATTTCCAGCTGAACGGTTGGTATATTGTCCACTTATGCAGTTTAGTTTACTACTTATTGCAGTCTTTGGTTATATTCTGAAAGAAAAGATTTACCTCAAGCTCGTCCCCTCCAGTCTGGAAGGCTCCTATGGTGTTTAGCCCAATATCTGCAGGGTTTCTGCGGGCCCCTGGAGGCCCTTCACCTCTCCGCCGCCCGCCAGACCCTCGAGAGGACAGTGAACTGGAGGAACTGGGGTCCCGTTCTCCTCGAGGACTGTGGACAGCTGGAAAAGATGGACGACTGTAGGGTAGGATGTCCTCTGAGCCTGGAACACACAACACATTAAAAGGTAAATAATTAGTGATCAGAGGAAGATGTCTTTTACAAAGTTGAAGCGATTGCTCTGTAACATGATTGAGTGTGTTGAAATGCTACATTTTAAATGTGTCCCAAACACACACAACTGATCAAAAAGTCGCTTCTGCTCACCAAGCCTGCGTTTATTTGATCTAAACAGTAAATGTTGCTGTTATTTTTATTATTTAAAGTAATTATTTTGTATTTGATTATTTTAAATAAGCTATTTATACCTGCGTTTTCAATGATATATTTTTGTGTCATTACTCCAATCCTTCAGAAATCATTGTAATATCCTGAGCAAACAACAACAAAAAGTATAGATATTAACCGAAGACTTTAGTTTATATGTCCGCCTTGTATTAAATATGACTTCAGACTTAAAATATTTCACCACTTCTATATTAAATTACATCTTAGAAATAAAATATTTGATTTTTTTGTCTATTTTTCTTTAAATGCTTATTGAATAATACAATTTATTATTTTGATCTAATTTATTTAATTATTATGTGTCACATTTTAATAAAATAGATTTACTGGCATTAAAATGTCTATTGTTTAAAACTGATTTGAAAGCAGGTATAAACCATGCTGACTACGGTTCATACATTAGACTTTAAGCAGATAAACACTAAAGTATAGTTTATTCTATTTTCATACAATAAAGTCTTGTAAATAATGTCATTTCTGCCCATGCTCTGTTTCCTCCACACTCTGAATCTGGCTTAAAACAGATGTTTTGCAAAGGTTTTCAAAATGTCTATCACTAACAGGGCTTAAATTTAAATTTTATCTTTGTGACCTCAAAATAGATTTGGGAGCATTTGTGCGAGTGCATAAAATTGTTACTGTGTGACTGTTTTTCGCTGCAAAATGTTCACCAGATACACAGATTTAGGAGACATTCACGCATAAATACGTGAAATGCAGCACTTGGGAATAATTTAAAATCATCATGTCAACTTTCTACAGTAAACAAATCCCACAATGCTTGCCCCGCCTTCAAGCTCTTATGATTGGTGCACTGCTCTAGAACTGAACACAAATGGATTGGTTAATATCAGCTGTCAATCATTCAGTCAATGCTTTGTGTCTTCAGGTGACGGGGAGCTACGAAAATGTAAAGCGCTGAAGTGTGAAGAGTGGATGAAACTCCTAAAGCCATTCACTGTGTGAGTTTTCAGGTAACAGTGTTTGCCACTGAATCTACACATTTTAAGCGTGAGAGGTTCTATTTAATCGTCAGAATGATTTCAAATGCAGTAAATCTGTTAATATAAAACTTGTAGTAACGGTGCACATAATTCTTGATGGGTGTGACTAAAAATGTGGTCACACCAGCCTAAATTTAAAGTAAGGAGCACCAGTGCTACTAATCAAAAAGGTTTAATTTGAGCCCAGACTAACTTATTAAACATAATTGAAGCGTTTAATGTGAGGAAGCCGGACTACAGTGCAGTACCTGGGTGCTGGCGGCTCTTCACAGCGGCATCTTGTTTGCTATTCTTGCCCGTTCTCTGCCCCCTCGGTACATCCTGGCCATCCCTCCGCTCTGAAGAGCTGGTCCGGGTGTCTGAACCGTCCCTGACCCTGGGCCCGCCAGCACCCGTTCGCCTGTCCTTGCCATCTGCAGAGCTGGATCTTGGCGACATGGCCCCCCGTGGACCCTCCGGGATGGTTTTGGCCGGGTGTGTTGGAGACTTCAGCATGGCTGGAGGAGGAATCGGAGGAGGGGGGAGATCTGCGAGGAAACACAAGAAAGAACATTGATTTTGTGTACACTTCTGAGTGCAGTTTGCTGTCTATCAGGTAATCTAATCAACTAATGATGCCTATAGTAATTGTATTTTTCAAGATATTAATATTGACCTCAAAATGCTATTTGAAGTCTTTACTAGATTTTTATATTAACTAGTTAAGTTATACTGATAATTAGCCAAGTTATTGGACAACAGTGGTTTGTTTTGTAGACAATAAGAAAAAATAATTCTTAAGGGGGTAATAATATTAATGTAAAAAAGAAATAACGAGTAAAACGGCTTTTATTACAGCCAAACTAAAATAAATAATATTAATAAAAAATATTTAATAAATTCCTTGGTCTATTAGATATCACTTTGGGAAGGAAAGAAATCACACACTATGGAAGTACACTATTTTTGGTTGCAACGATAAACGTACATGCATTTATACTAAAAGTTAAATCGCTAAATACAGTTGAAATTAGAATTATTAGCCCCCCCTGTTTATTTTTTTCCCCCCAATTCCTGTTTAACGGAGAGATTTTTTCAACACATTTCTTAACATAATAGTTTTAATAACTCATTTCTAATAACTGATTTATTTGATCTTTGCCATGATGACAGTAAATAATATTTGACTAGATATATTATATTATAAAAGGGCTAATAATATTGACCCAAAAATGGTTTAAAAAAAATTAATAACTGCTTTTATTCCAGCCGAAATAAAACAAATAAGACTTTCTCCAGATGAAATATTATGATCAGACATACTGTGAAAATGTCCTTGCTCTGTTAAACATCATTTGGGAAATATTTAAAGAAGAAAAAATTCATAGTGTTGCTAATAATTCTGACTTCAACTGTATTTACATTCTATTTTAACCTTTGTATAGATGTATGTATTACTACAGATGTCTTTGCATCCAGAAATACGATGTGCTTCCTATTATATACTCTTGGTCAGTCATGTGGGATTGATCATGTGCATTTCATTTTATATATATATGTTGAATCATGTGTTGCTAAAAAAAAGTTATGAACAATATCCAAGAAAACAATGACAAGATTGTTATTAACCACAGTGAAAGACATCATGTGTGTCTTCTCATGACCAATAATGTATATACGTTGAATGCATATGACTGTTGGAAAACTGCTGGAGGGGAAAAAACAGGGGAGGAATGCTATAAGTAACATTGTTGGAGAGCTGAAGGCAGACTTGAGAAAACTCGAAGAGATTGCCGATCATTAAAAATACTAATGCTGGAGCAGTTTAAAACAAGCATCAATATGATTAAGAAATCTGATTTGAAGGCACGGTTCAGCCAAAGCTAAAACTGTCATCATTTACTCACCCTTTACATGTCACAAACCTGTTTCTCTTGAAAGCAATGCTGAAAACCTGTTACCATTGACTTCAATTCCTACAATGCAAGTTTTGGTTTGAAATCACCTGAGGGTGAGTAAATATTGAGTACATTTTTGTTTTTGGGTGAACCATTTCTTTAAGTTGCTTTAAATGTGGCATGGTGGTTGGGACCACACGTAGTCAGAATGTTTTAGAAGCTACTGATTGAGTTGGATTTTCACACAACACGTCCCTGGGGTTTACAGAGAAAGGTCAGGAAAAGAGAAGACTATCATTGAGCGACAAGTCTGTGGGTGAAAATTCCTTGATGTCAGAGTAAAATGACCAGACTAAACTAGCTGATATAGAGTCAACAGTATCTGAGGACTGCAGAAAAGCATCTCTAAACAAACCCTGATGTAAATGAAGAAGAGAGACTTCGTTCAGCTTGAAAAACTGAGACTACACTTTACACAGACTCACTAAAACTGGACAATAGGAGGCCTGGTCTGATGTCTCAATTCCTGTGGCAAAATTTGGACTGAAATCTGGCATAAACAGTGCTATGGATCCATCCTGTCTTGTATCAACGGTTCTGGCTGCTGTTGCTATAACTTTTTGTGGCTCTTGCTGCCAATTGCACATCGATTGAACACTACAGCCGACCTGAGTATTGTTACAGACCATGACTATGCTTTTATGACCACACTGTGACCATCTTCTAATGGCTTCTTCCAACAGTATAACACACAGAGCTCAAATAACCTCAGTCTGGTGGTTTCTTCAACATGTCAGTGAGTTCACTAAACTTAAATGTCCTCCACAATCATCAGATCTCAGTCCAGTGGTGCACATTTGAGATGTGCTGGAGTGGGAGATTCACATCATGGAGACGACAAATCTTCAGCAGCAGCGTGAGCGACTATTATGTCGAGATGTTCCCAACACCCTGCCACAAAGAATTAAAGCGTTCGCAAAGGGGAGTCTATCCAATATTAGCAAAGTGTACCAATAAAAATGGCTGATGAGTGTAAATAAATAATTTAAATCACCAAAAAATAAATGTTGATTAACAAAGTACCAGGGCTGTGATGATAAATCAATGCATTGTGAATTGAGAAATGATTCTGCAATTTTCTGAATGCCTCTCTTAAATCGATTCTGAGCTTAGTTTTTACCACCATGTATGCTTTACAAACAGCCACACTGCCAATCCATACACATACCACTTGGATGTAAAACAAACCTTAATAAAGTTAACTATTTAATGAAAATGATGCAAGTCAACTACAAGAGATTTCACAGTGAGCTGTTTGCATTAATCCCATAAAATAAAAGCTGTGGCACAAGAACATTTGAACACAATCATGAGCACATGACTAAGCACAGTTCCTCTTCTTTACACTTCCAACCTTGTTCCTGAAGGCGCACACCAACAGTGCACATTTTCAACCTCTTCCAACAATCCTTAATCAACTCATCAGAACATAAAATAAGACTCCAAAACCTGAGGTTAATCAGTTAGATTAGGCCAGGGGTGTTCAAAATCAGTTCTGGAGGGCCGGTGTCCTGCATATTTTTGTTCCAACCCAGCTAATCAAGCTCTTTCTAAGTATACTAAAAACTTCCAGGGAGGTGTGGTGATGGAAGTTGGAGCTAAACTATGCTGGACTACTAAACTATGCGTGTGTGAATTGTTGAGTGGGCAAAATAAAATAAAAAAAGTCAGTATTTTTAGTAAGTGTACTTTTATAAATATATAACTAAAGCAACCCATGTTCTGTTGCCATTAATATTTAACTTTAATAGGTAGAACTGTCTGAAATATGAACAAAAGCAAGTGATGCAGCAAAGTTAGATTTTAAAAATCATGAATGGTTATAAAAAATATTTATAATAATTTATAAAAATAATAAAAAAACTATTTGTTTAAAAATATTGAATGATATTAATGAGATGACGTAGTTCCGGAAACTTTCTACTTCTCTGTTTATCCGTCTGATTTTACTGTCTGTTTCTCTTGACCGCCCCCCGTCATTTACAAGAATATCTCAATGGCGAACGCATCAAGTATAAAAGCCTCGTCCATTTCGTGAGGTGCGCGATGCGGCGCCAGGCGAAAGTATAAATCAACCTTAAGATGTTTGTTTTTTTTCTGCTGTTCAATGGTGCATCTAACCCGTCTCTAGTACTGTTCAATTTGAATACATTTATTTTACCACTAATTTTGTGATTTTACATTTTCTCCTGTATGTGTGTTTTTGATCTTGTGATATAGGTCTTAAATTTAATACTCAATGGTCTTAAAAAGGTCTTAAATTTGACATTATGATATGGTCTACTAAAGAACTGACACTGATGAGCGTGTAAAAGTTCTAGACTAAAAGTTACTTGACACAGCATCTAAAAAAAATGTGGCACTTATATCCAAGCTGCTTCAAAAACATCATGCGCGTGTGTTTACATTAGCCGCGTTTCCACTATCGCGCCTAAAGCGAGCGAGCCAGGGCGAGCCAAGGCCAGTCGCGTTTCCACTATCACTTCCGGGGCGTAATCGGGCCAAAGCGGGGCTTCCTTGGGGCCAGTGTCCGGGCCAACTGGGGCTTTGGGGCGGGGTTATGTACAAAGGCGGAGTTTTCCTGTCAGGTAAAGAGGAGACAAGATGCTTTCTTTCCTTACATTTGTTTTGCTATCGTCGCTCGGCTGCTCTTTTGCGCCTTGCAGCCTTAATCTGTGTTCGAAGTAAATGCCGCCGAACTCGAATGTCCTTATCCAGGGATCGCTGTCTGGCCTTACACCAACAGACCACAAACAGTAAAAAAGCAATCGCTTCGGTGTTCTCCATCTTCCTGCTCTCGTTGTGATGCCAGGTTGTGTTTGTGGTTATAATTTGAGTTTTTTGTTCCCGCTGAAGTGGGCGGGTTGTGTGACGGGTTGTGTGACGTTTGATTCGGGGGACGTTCTGGGGGCGGTGTTTGCGTGACGCGCTGCAAGCAACTAGCCCGACAGTGGAAACACGACATGATTTCGGCCTCATTTCTCAACCTCCCGGGCTATTGGCCCGGCCTGGCCTGATTAAAGCCCTGGCTCGCACTGGCCCGATAGTGGAAATGCGGCTATTGAAAAGAAATAGAAAAGTATCACATTGGAATGGAAAAAATTAATTCTGTCCGAATGAGCCCTAAGAGTGTATAATTCAGAAACAGGCCTAGAGTGCAATTTGCCGTTATAAAGAGAGAATCGCGATGCATTCAAAAATCTATACATTGATTTATCCTCCCAACCCTACACGATGCCCTTATGAAATATAAACAATACATCAGTAAGTCCACATTAGTGCATAGTTTATAGTACTCCATTTGTGAAGCAACTCAAGTTTACATTGTATCTCGCTGAAGGCACGCTATATTCACACATGCCAGTGTCCTTCAGAACCAGACGCTCAGCTAATTGACACCAGAACCCATTTGTCTGGCACCCGGAAGGTGCCATGGAAACACAGCTGTGCCGTTGCGGTGCAATACTCTAAACAGCTGCACGCTGGAGCTCTTTCCCACCAAGGTGTTGCTAGTCAGTCGAGAAACTGTGAATGACGGTTCATCACTGTCACTGAATATCTCACGGCCTCCCATGCCAGCTATTCAGGATTGTTTACAATTGCCATTCCTGTTAAATAGCATTGGATATTAAAAAGAAAGCCTCCAGAGCTCTTATTAGAATCTCATGAACTTGTGAAAAATGATTCAGTTTTGCATATGAAATGACATCCCATCAGTGGAACCACACCAAATCTGTGCGCAGTGAAAGCCACCAATTTTTTAGGACATAATTTCGAGTCTGTTTGTTCATTTATGTAAATATGTATATTTATTATATAATTTATTATTTCTATAACATTTTTTAAAATAATTTCTGTAATAAGCTGCATTTACACTGCAGATCTTGATGGTCAATTCTGATTTTGTGACTGTATCTGATTTTCTTAATGACCTGCTCACATCATCTTTTAAACGTGACTCGTATCCGATTGTATGCATTTCTACTGCACATGGCAAAAATGCAGAGGAAAAACAGCAGGCGCTGACTGACAGCTGATTTTTATTCTCGCTTTTCTCATTCCTGTATTTAGTCTGTTCGCAGGGTTTAATTAAAAAAATATATATATTGACAAGTTGTTTGACAGAAAAGTTCTCATTTGGCCATCTTTTAATCTAGGCTTTTTTAAACCAGTAGTCATCTTAATGTCCTTTCCATGGTGTGATTTATGTATGTGCTGTATGCAAAAGTATTAGTTTAGCCTATACTGTTTATGTGGCGGATGTTGCGCTCTATCCCTATCTCTCTCGCTCGCTTACATGTTTAAATACTTGTGCTACATGACAATATAAAAGCTTTTTTGTCCTTAGTATATGAGATTTAAGGTTTGCGACTGCTGAAGTCTGTTCAGTAATAAAAGCGTCAGAGTTGATGTCATCTCTTTGGTTTTTAATGATGCGCGACTCGTGTTGACAGGTTAAAATCTGATCTACTGCAGACACGAGGGCACAGATCTGATTCATATCGGATAAATTTCCACATATAAACAAAGCGTCAATCGAAGGGAGAAGGAAATCGGAATTGGGTCACTTGAACCATGCAGTGTAAATGCAGCCTTATTGACATAGAAAATGTTTATATGTTTATACAACACAGTTTGTAATGTAATGTTTTCTGTATTTTAATAGTGTTGTGTAAAGGAATTTATTTATTTAATTATTTTTGTCTCTTTCTTTTTATTAACAATTGTATTTGTATTGCTTAAAGGTGATATATTAACTGAACTTCTACCGTTGAGTGTGATATGATTTGCACACTAATGAAGCATTTTTGCAGATGAAGCTGATTGTCTAAAATGAACTTGCGCTCTGCAGCTAAACTTCCTGTGAGCACAGAATATTTGCAGTTAAGAAAGTCTTATGCTTTTAATGTTGTGCAGAGAATTCATAGAAAAAGAGGATGTATGTATGGGTGCGGCCAATGAAGGACTGGGGAATGATTGACAAGTGATGAATTCCACTAAACTCCACCTGTTAATATCAGCTACGTATAATAGAGCAAATCTAGAACTGAAATTTGTTGCGCACCTCTGAATGTCCAATATCCAATCAATTACTAATGTTAAACCTTGAAGAAAACCTCTCTTGACCTTTTTATTGAACGCGCATGGAATTGACTAAATATTCCAACAACAGATATATTATATGAGAGACTTGTCAGTGGATCTTATCAAAAGGAAACCTTAAATAAAAGATATTTGTTATTTAATGGTTTTAAGTTACTCTCAAAATCATTCTGCATCTTTTTTTTTTTTTACCACAAAAATCGGCAAAAACGTCGGCAGATTCTGTCTGGCCCTTCCCATCATCCACCAAATATACCCGTTACGTAAACACTGCATCACTTAAAACGCCTGCCGACTAGTCTGAAAGTGCGCTTGGAATGCTGCGTCAACATTTTTACCGGTTCAAGGTCGAAGCACACCTGACGTCTTCACCAAGCGCATGTCTGGTTTTGTCGGGAAGAGCTTAGCGTTCCTTCATCACTGCTCTGACACTCAGCAAAATATGAGAAGGGTCAGTGGATCGCAGACGTGGATGGTTTTTATAAGCCCTGCGGTGTCTTGCAGTAGTCAGACGGCGGATCGATGCCAGGGTGAGAGAGATAGAGAGTGTATTTCACAACAACTGAAGAGAGCTGCTAGATTTATGAGAGAGGTGGACGACAGGGAGGCATCTCTGCTTTACTCTATTGTCCTTATTTGCGTGAGTAGTTCCTGTGCTGCTGTAAAATTACTGCTAGTGTAAAACATGTCCTCCTTCCACAGCGTACGTTAGGGCTTAAGAGCACACATTACTGTTCAGAAGTTTGCAGTCATTTTGATTTTCATTCTTTCATTTTCTTTTCGGCTTATTCCCTTTATTAATCAGGGGTCGCCACGGTAGAATGAACCGCCAACTTATCCAGCATATGTTTTACGAAGAAGACGCACTTCCGGCTGCAACCCAGTTCTGGGAAACACCCATACACACTCACATTCACACTCATACACTACAGCCAATTTAGCCTCTTCAATTCACCTATAGTGCATGTCTTTGAACTGTCGGGGAAACCAAAGCACTCGGAGGAAACCCACGCCATACAGAAATACCAACTGACCCAGCTGGGGCTCGAACCAGCGACCTTACTGTGAGGCCACCGTGTAGCTCTTCATATATAAGTGTATATGTTACCTGAGATGAGAAGGCAGTTTTAAACCAACACAAACTCTGAAAAGTCTTTCCCTTATTTAAAAGTTTTCTTGGCTGCAGTGCAAAGAAATCAAATGGTCGCCAACCAACCGAAACCCCAGGAAAAGGGCACGCAAGCCACAATCTTGCTAGAGCAAATCAGGTAGGACTAATGGGCAAAATGCCATGTCAGCTTTGTCTATGAATATTAATAGGTTTTATAATAGCCCTCCCACTTTACTTTACAAATCATTCCTGCAGAGGGGTTTTTAAAAACATGCATGTTGTTTAAGTTTGAAACTTATTCTAGCAGTACTTAAGAATTATGATTTAAAAGTCAATTTATTTAAATAGATTAATATGTGATCTGGCCGACACAGTGGCTCATTGCTCGGCCCTGTCGCCTCACAGCAAGAAAGTTGCTGGGTCAGTTGCCATTTCTGTGTGGAGTTTGCATGTTCTTCCCGTGTTTGCATGGGTTCCCTCCGGGTGCTCCAGCTTCCTCCAAAGTGCAAAGACATGCACTATAGGGGATTTGAATTAACTAAATTGGCCATTGTTAATGTGAGTGTGTATGGCTGTTTCCCAGTACTGGGTTGCAGCTGAAAGAGCATCCCTGCTTTGTAAAACATATGCTGGATAAGTTGGCGGTTCATTCTGCTGTGTCGACCCCTGATGAATAAAGGGACTAAGCCGAAGGAAAATGAGTTGGGGGGGGGGGGGTGTTATGGGAACTAGTCATTTCATGATCAAATGATAAAAATGAATAAGTAATTCTAGGTTATTACATGACACAGCAATTCATTATTAAAACTAATCGCTAATAGTTTTAATTAAAAAAACATAAAAAGTAGACGAACGAAATATTTCAACTTTTTGGCTACAACCTAAAGTGAAACACAAAGAAGATCATCAACAATAACAAACAACCTTGAGACAAAAACTACACACAGGGTATTTTTGCACCAATGAATATGTTTACATGAACACCAAATACGATTTTTTTAATGCGATTAATACAATACTCTGATTAAGAGTCTACCATATAAACAGCGATTTTTGATGACATTAATCCCACTAAAGTCATAATGGAACTATGTGGCGTGTGCTGATTTTAGTCGCATCATTGAAGTGCAGCACAGACATGTAAACACCGCAATCAAACTATTACCATTGTGTTGGATCTTCGCTGCATTTTGCACAACAGGTTAATCTGTACACACACGGCTGTTTGACACTATTCTCTACACCTACTGAGTCAGTGCAGGACCACAGACACCAGCATCGGGAAATGCCGAGGTTTTTTCCTCATACGGCATGCGGTATCAAACTACATTAAAACTCCACTCATATCCAATATCTCGTTTGTCACTGGGACATGCATGAAATGTTCCTAAATGAAAGTGAAAGTGCCAAACTGCAGTTAAAGTCGACAAATTAAAAACGAAACAGCCGAAATGACATGAAACTCCAGAGAAAATGTGCATAACGTAGTCATGCAATGACATTAATCAAATTATGTGCTAGAACATGTACAACGGGAACAAATTCAAAAAGCAACTCATGTAAACACCTTAATCGTACTATTGTCTTATTCAGATTAAGGCTAATAATTTGTTTACTGATGTCCATGTAAACGTAGTCACTGTCTTGAATTTTAGGGGGAATTTTAGTTGTATCATATATGCAGGGTTTTTCATTAAATATCAGGCAGGCAGGCAGTCATGGCTACTGACAGACCCCGAGTGATGCTCAAGCACTGCTAATGTGTTTAATTACTTTTAATGTTAGGCTTTTTACATGAGAGAATGCTTTACTTGATAAGATTACAAGAATTTTTCTAAATGTGTAGCAAAAAATGAATGGGATACCACCTCCAGCTTATTTTGAGCCAGGAGAAACCTTTTATCTTTGCCATGATGACAGTATATAATATTTGACTGGATATTATTCAGCTTAAAGTGACATTTAAAGACTTAACTTGGTTAATTAGGCAGGTTAGGGTAATTAGACAAGGCATTGTATAGCGATGGTTTGGTTTGTTCTGTAGACTATCAAAATAAAATATTGCTTAAGGGGGCTATGAATACTGACCTTAAAATAGAAAAAAAATATATAATATTACTATTGAATTCTGTTTCTTTCAGCCATTTTTAACATTTGCGACTCATATGAGCTATGAAATGTTTGATTAGCAGAGACATCCTTCCTGCATTCCAGTAGAAAACTTTTCCCTGAAATCCGAATATAAAAGTTTGAACAGAATCGCGCAAAAGTATAAAAACCGAGACAAAGAGACGTGAAGAACGTCTGGAAGAGACTGGCTGTTTTCTCTCTAGACAGAAGTGGAGGCAGATGAAAGGTTAACAGGGCCTTCTGGAGAGGAGTTGGAGGAGGACGAGATAATAAGCCTGGTGTCACCCAAAGCACTGAGCAAACAAGAACAAAATTAACAGAGGCGGGGGGGACTGTGTGGTGTTTGGGGGGTGGGTGGGTGGTTCTGGTAGGCAATCTGTGTTTCAGATCATTTAGTATCGAGTGTGTTTGCGTGAAATGCACTCAAACGACAACCTTCTTTTCTCTTCTTGTACTCGATGAGAAGCGCTGTATTTAACCCTCCCACACAGCGTAACTCAACGAAGACCTATCAAATCACGCATTCAACAGAAACTTGAGCTGACACAGATTGATCAATCCAAGTCTCTTCAGAGGCCAATGGCGAACAAAGAGGAGACAGAGAGAGAGAGAGAGTGGAGGAGATTAGAGGAGGGGGAGGAAGAGATTACAGTGAAGGACGGATGAGAGAGGCTGCTTGATCTGATAGAGCCCACCAAGGCCTGTGTGTGTCTGATATTAAATCTTAGTGTCAACACACAAGGACAACTGACTCCATGATGAGACGCGGCAGATGAGAACGTGTGCGCAAATACACACTCGCACAAATGTGAGCAGAAAGTTTATAGCGCTTGCTTTTCCAGTTGCACATGCATCACACGCACACATAGCGTGACCTTTTTGAGGGTTTCAGAGGGTCTTCGGCACCTGCTGCAGTTTCATTAGAGACTTGTGAGACAGTATAACTGGACACCACTGAAATTACCGCTCCATCCCCCTCTATATGACCTTGCTTTATAGATCTATAGTAAATGTTTGGAAATTAATGGACAAAACAACTAATTTATTTATTTTATCAACTTCAGTACTCATTCATTCATTTTCTTTTCTTTTTACCACAGCGGAATGACCCGCCAACTTATCCAGCATATGTTTTACACAGCGGATGTACACTCCCATTCACACACTTACACTACGGCCAATTTAGCTTACCAAATTCCACATGTCTTTGCACTGTGGGGGAAACCGGAGCACCTGGAGGAAACCCACGTAAAAACATGGGGAGAACATGCAAACTCCACACAGAAATGCCAACTGACCCAGCAGAGGCTCGAACCAGCGACCTTTATGCTGTGAGGTGACCGTGCTACCCACTGTGCCACCGTGATGCCCTCAACTTCAATATTTGTGGTTAAAATTAATATTACTTAGTAAACTGGTAATGTTTTATGACTATGCATATATATACGTTTTTCTTTGTTGCGGTATGGAGGGCGCAATAGCGACCAGCGTCTTTGTTAGGATGCTTAGAACTTCCGTTCACAGCATTTACAACTGGTAAATCTCCATCCGAAAATGGGTGTCAATACTGTATCAAGTGTATTAAGGCTGTTATACATCTATCAGATGTGCTTCAAGTGCGAGAGAAAACCATTCTCTCTGCCATCAGATAAGATGTTGAAATATAGCATCAGTGTTCCCGTCCTGTCAGCTGTTATACTGTACTCAGCGGGCTCTTCAATCCACACACACACATCACACACTATATATTACTTCATTATAGAGCAAACCATATTACTGAAACTTAACAGGTATGCAACAAACAAATAAATAAATAAAAGTATGTTACTGATCCTCTACTGGCTGATTTGTATGTTGATTCTAATCAGGAGCAGTTCATGTTTTATTTAGTTTGTTTATATTGTTTAGTATTTACCATGTATTTTTCTGTCATTTCAAAACTGCCACTTTAATTTCAGTCTGTGCCACTCTTTTAATCAATGTGCAGTGGGAGAGTACGTGTGTGTGCCAAACAGTATGATGTATGACATTTGTTTGGGCTGGTTCTATATTTGAAAAGAAGAGAAAATGTTCCCTTTAGCAATGACGATGCTCTATTTAAATGGCACAACATGCCGTCTGATGACTTAGCGGTTGTTTTTCATTTCTATTAGATCACGTTTTTAAATAGTCAGTCCAGAAGGTGGCGCTGATATAACATCAGTATTGGTTGGAAGATGTTAAATGCAAGAAAAATAGATTAAAACAATCGTTTCAAAGCTGTCCAAATGCGACTCTTTACACGCATAAAGCTGCCTACCGTAAGTTCGAAGCTGCCTCTTATTGCATACACGCAAAGCATAATGGGTAATTTTGCATTCTATGAAAAAGTTCTATACATGCATAATGTGGCCAGCTTAAATGAGTGCACCCCATACAGATCTTTTTATTTACCAATATTTTCAACAGGATGCTATACAATACGATCATTGTGCCTATACATTAGTCAGTATCAAAGCCAAATATATATTTTTAGATTTGATATTATTAATTCAAAATGATATTTTTTGTAACATTGATGATTTCTTGTTTATTATATATTTCATTTATTATTACTGTGGTCACAAAAAAATGACAAATCCGCTGCTTATTGTTAGTGAGGTAGTAGTTGGGTATATTGTGTTGGACTATGGATGAAGAATAAAATTATACTTTATAAGAACTAATAAACAGGCAATATATTAATAATAGACAGTATGATTAACAATAAGAAAGTAGTGAATAATGGGAATTGGTGCTTAAACTAAAGTGTAAACAAACCTTCAGTTTGAGTTTCCTTTAGTTTTGTCATTCAGAACATCACAATAGAATGTAATGCTGAAATTAAGTTACCCAACAAGAACATACATTTCATGAATATATAAAAATATATTTCTAATTCTATAAAATATAACCCAGAAGGGAATAAATAAATACTTCAATATTTATTGCACAGTTTGTTATAATAGTTAGATTATTGACAGTTTGTGCTAATTTGTCCCCATTTACACATTTATTATTATATGTTAGCTATCAATAGTATTTAAAATATGGTCTTATTCAACAATCTTATAATAACAGGATAAAAATGATCATAAAAATGCACTGGTTTACTCCTCAGGCTTTGGTACTGCCTGCCTGGTGGCATGAGTGGGAGAAGACTATGGCCAGAGTGGGTTGGATTCCTTAAAATGCTCATTATTATTATTATTATTTCTCAAATTTATGCTCAATATTATAGATTTTTCTTTTGTTTGTTTCTGTTTTTTTTTGTCCTTCATTTTTATTTATAATGTAAATTTGAAATATTTTATTTTAAAGTTTTTAAAAAAATGTCAAAATGTTATCAAATATAGACAGTAAAGCAGTATTTGATATTCATGACGTCCCTCTATAAATACAGTGTATAGAATGCAGAAGTGTGTTTGGACGTACCCTCTGTGTAGGCCTCTCGGCGCTGGTAGCCTGTCTGAGCAGCTGGATGTTGTTTTTGCCTCTTCAGAGGCCTCCTCTGACCTGGGGCTGCGCTAACGTTACTGTCTGTGGACACTGGGCTGCCTGGACGGTGTCCCGCAGGGAGGTTTTGGTATTTCCGTGCTGCTGGCAAATTAGAAAATAGAGGGTTTGCTTAGTTCAGCTTTATTAAAGGCCGCAAATTTGAATACAGATTAATTCAGCCACTGTTGGATATAGTATTACACATAGCATCTCTATTAAAGGACATTAGCATTCAATTCATGAGCTAATGTTAGCTAAATTTGATGGGCAGTTCTATGTCTGCCAAAATGTGGCATATTCTCTAAGTGAAACCCAATACTCTGTGGAAAATAATGGAACTGCCCATTCAAATTGATTTAGCTGAGGGTTTAAAGGATTAGTTCACTTCCAGAATGAAAATTTCCTGATCATTTACTCACCCTCTTGTCATCCAAGATGTTCATTTCTTTCTGAAGTCAAAAAGAAGTTAAGGTTTTTGCGGAAAACATTCCAGGTTTTTCTCTATATAATTTAATTATGTGGTGCTCAGAGGTTTAAACTTCCTTACTGCAGTTCAATACAGCGTCAAAAGGGTCAAATGATCCTAGCAGAGGAATAAGGGTCTTACCTAGTGACAATTTACTGCTTAAAACATACATATATATATATATATATTTTACTGAGTTCAAAATAATGAACACCATAATAAAAGTCCCAATAAAATCCTGCGATGTTTTCCTCAAAAAACTACAATTTTTATCTGAACAAACCAAGACATGAAGAGATATTCTGAAGAATGTTGTGACAAAACATCCATTGACTTCCATAGTAGAATACTATAGAGGCCAATGGCTGCCAACATTCTTCAATATATCTTCCCTTGTGTTCAACAGAAGAAACACAAACATGTTTGGAACAAGTAGAAGATGAGTAAATGATCACAGAACTTTCATTTTTGAGTGAACTATTTCTTTAATTATGCATCAGCAGTTGTTATTAGGCTTTCATGATATATTGGCGGCCATATCGATATCAACCGATAAATGCTACTTTTAATATCATCGTTATCGATTCAATAACATTAGGTTGATATGTTTAAGCAGATAATGTGTGCATTATGTATTATTTCCTCTGCTTGGTGCCTGTCACTTTTTATTTTACTACTCTTACGTTTAGTTAATATTTGGTGACTTGGTTGCTTTATGTATGCATTATTTTTTTGCCAGTTGATTTTATTTATATAAATGAAAGTAGCCAAATAAATTAACAGTTAATAAAGTTTAGAGACGAGTTCAAACTTTTCTGATATTAAGGTAAAATATTAACAGTTCACTGTATATTTGTTTGCATATTGTTTTTCATGCAGGGTAAAAAGGTATTGAACACGTCACCATTTTTCTCAGAAAACATTTTTCTAAAGATGCTGTTGACTTGAAATTTGTACCAGATATTGATAACAACCAAATAAACAGATATATACAAAGAAAAAAAGCTAATTAATTTACAAATATAGTTGTGTGTAATAAAAATAAATGACGCAGGGGAAAAGTATTGAACACATGAAGAAAGGAAGGTGTAGAAAGGCAGTGAAAGCCCAGACAGCAGCTGAAATCTCTCAGAAGTTATTCAGCAACCCTCTGCCCTTCATCAGTGTAAATGAATATTAGCTGCTTCAGTCCAACATCCACATTAGCAGATGATGAAGATAAACCAGAGTGGACATTTCAGCAAGACAATGAACCAAAACACAGCAAAGCAAACTCTCAAATACGTTCAGAGAAAGAAAATCAAGCTGTTGAATGGCCCAGCCAATGTCCTGACCTGAATCCAATAGAAAATACTAAATGGAGGTCAGTTTGGATAGATGAGACCCACGGAACCTTCAAGATTTTTACACTCTTTTGACGTCTGTGAAAAAAAGACTTTTATATAAAGTTTTAAATACGTTTCAGTAGTTTAGTACTTTCTCCTTGTGTCAATCCATTGTTATTAAACTTTTTTTCTTTTAATGTTTGTATTGTTTGGTTTTTTACCAAAATCTGGTTCAATTCCATGTCAACAGCTCATTTAGAAATATTATTACCAGGAAAAAAAATTATGATTCCCTCATTGACTATCGCCATTCAAATCTGAGGAATCGGTTGTTTCTCAAAAATGACATATCAGCCATGCCTAATGTTTATGCACATATTCCAGTACCTCCAGACACTGGAAGCTGATGATGTCCTTTCCCAGGATGCTTTGCCACTCGAAGACCAGCATATTCAGCCGCAGCTGCCACAGCCTGGGCAAAATCGGCATCGGTAAAGAAAGATCCATCCGATGAGCTGACGGCACTGGAACGGCCTGACGAGGCGTTGTCCTCTTCAGATGCCGAACCCCATCCGTTAATCATAGACCCGGTCACAGAGCTCTCCAGGTCACAGGTGCTGGAGGCCGGGGTTTGTTCCAGACCCCGCAGGAGAGCCCTCTGCTGGGGCAAGTGCTGCTGGTGAGGGTGCATCATGTGGTGCTGGTGGACTCGAGCCACCTCTGCGTCCGTCTCGTCACCCTCTTCCTCATCATCATCCTCTTCCTCCAGGCCGTCCGTGTCCAGGCCGAGGGGACTGGAGATGTAGCCGTATGTGTGTGGAGGAGAGAGAGGTCGTGGTGGAGGAGGTGGACTCACTAACAGTCTCCTAACACACATTAGATAAAGCAAAACTGTAAACAATGTACAGATAGTTTACAAAAGTCATGTTTACATTGTGTGGTTTGACTCAACTCGGTTGGCTATTCCACCATAAAGAGGAAAACTTTTTTTCCCTCCATAACTCACAGATTACTTGAAATACACAAGTCATAATTTTATACAAGATACATTAGGTGCACTAATGAATAATACTGTTTATATACAGTGCTCAGTGTAGCTGAGTACTTCCCATTTTGAAAATATATATATATATATATATATATATATATATATATATTAAAAAAATATTTTAGTCACCAAAATATTTAGAAGTGGAAAGATAAAACAAATTCAAGCAAAACAATGAAAAAAAAATTACAAAATTTCAACAAAACTTGTAATTTTTTTTTTCTCTTGATTTTTCTTTTTTTTTTTAATTAAATTTTATTATTTTTCTGTAACATATTAATTTGGGTGTACTAGTTTTTGGACTGTTGTGTTAGATAAGCTCTAGATTTGGCTTCAGTACTGAATAATCTAATGTAAATGCACAAATATAATATTTTAAAGCTTCCTATTTAAAATATGAATTTAAAAGATAGATATGTGAGGGGTGTACTCATATATGCTGAGCACTGTATGTGACCCTGGAGCACAAAACCAGTTAATAGGGGGGAAAAACATGGTCTAAGTCAAAATGATTGTTTTTTCTTTTATTTCAAAATCATTAGACTATTAAGTAAAGATCAGGTTCCATTGGGAAGAGTTTGTCAATTTTCCACTGCAAATATATCAAAACTTAATTTCTGATCAGTTATAGGAATTGCTAAAAACTTAATTTAAACAGCTTTACTGGCAATTTTCTCAGTATTTCAATTTTATTTCAACCCTGAGATTCCCGTTTTTTTGTTTTTTTTTTCAAATATGTGTATCTTTGTCAAATATTCAAATAGTCCTATCCTAAGTAAAGCTTATTTATTAAGCTTTCAGGTAATGTATAAACCTCAATTTATGAATTGACCCTTGTGACTGGATTTATGGTCCAGGATAACATCATTTTACTGATAAGGACAAAAATATAAATGCAAATTGGATGCCCACTTGCTTATTAGTTTTTGAACTCTAACACTGAAAAAATTAGTCATCTCAACTCATCTTATATTACTAAATGCCTACCTCAAATCACTTTTCAGCTGTACTACATAATCATAGTAATGTTTTTGTGAATTTGTGGTAAAATAAAACTTTAAATTAAACTACTAAAGACAGGTTAGATGCACCATTGAAATACAGAAAAAAAAACATCTTAAGGCTGATTTATACTTTCTCCTGGCACCGCATCGTGCACCTCCGCTAACTGTGCGCACACCTCATGAAACGGACGAGGCTTTTATACTTGACATGTTCGCCGTTGTGACATTCTTTAAAACAACAAGAGGCGGTCAAAAGAAACACACCGTAAAATCACACTGATAAACAGAGAAGTAGAAAGTTTTCATCATATCAATAATATCGTTCAAGATTTTTTAATTTTAAGTTTTTGTATTATTTTTTATAATTTATTATAATGATTATAAAGTTTTAGAACCGTTCAAGATTTTTTAAATCAAACTGATGCATCACTTGCTTTTGTTCATATCTCGGACAGTTCTACCTATTAAAGTTAAATATCAATGATAAGAGAACATGAGTTGCTCTACAATTATATTTTTTGTTATGGCATGAATAAAAGCAAAAAAAAAAGTACTAAAAATACTGACGTGTTTTTTTTTTTTGCCCACACATCAATTCACACATTACTGTCTAGCTAGTTTCTGTCCCCTTTCTGTTCTGCTAAAAAGGCAATAATGGTCTAACAATCCTGTACATTATCACCAATAAAGCCTAGAAATTGGGCATCAGTATATTGTAAACCGATAAGTTCAAATATTCCTTTCCAGTTATCAAATACATCATTTGTTACTTAATTTTAGTTTGTAGCTATTACATTGTTTTAACTTCAAAATTGTGACATACACATCAGTGTAAAACCTATGAATGGTTAAAAAACATATTCTGAAATATTAAAACCACCTGGGTCTCCACTTTTGCATGGCCTCTTTTTTTGTTTTAACAAACTTATCCCTCAGGTTTTTCCTAACTTTTACAAAAACTTTCCTCCTTTCACACGGCTGTTGCAATTTCTAGCCAAGAATTATTGGTCATCTGGTTATCTCTAAGATGATCACACATGAACGGATAATTAAGATGTCAATACAGTTGTACCTGTTTCAGACAAAATCTCTTCAAAGTGAATCATTTTCAACTCAAATCAAACACGGCGCCGCACAAACTGTTCACCCGAAATCTGTTCACTCTGCCAGCCAGAATCATGTCGTGCGCACTGAAAGCGAACCTCCACAAACACAGCGAGTTCAATAACAAAGCTGATTGGCTATTGCATGTTGGTCTTGTTTGTAGTTGTAATACGGCAAATTACATTTGGACTAGTGAAATAAAGAACTACAACAGCACGAGATTTAAATGAGCATTAGATGTGGCGTTACATGGACATCGGAAAAATAAAACCTGTGCAAAAATATTTAAGACCTAGAACAGCGAATTTAAGACTTTTTTTGAAGGCCTAAAATTTCGATGTTTAGATTTTAGACTTTTTAAGACCTCGCGGAAACCCTGGACTAAAATCGGCATACTCCACATGTCTTAATTCCATTTCGATTATGACTTTAGTCAGATTAATGTCATCAAAAATCTCTGTTTACATGGTAGACTATTAATCAGAGTATTGTATTAATCAGTGTTCCATGTCACATTTTAGTATCGTCTTAGAACCTCAATGATGCTGTGACAAGAAATGAACAGGTACTAGATACTCTTCTGTGGAAAACTGGGGAACCATATAACAGAAATACAACAAAAGTTCATCACAAGGCTGGTGTACCTGCGCTCATGTAGATCTGGGTTATCCTGCAGCATGGGATGCATCTCCTCCTGAGGGGACGGGGTTAGGGTTGCTGTGGACTGGTGGCTGTAGGATACGGCGGCAGGTGAAGAAGCAGCTCCGCGTACAGGTGGTGTCGGCCCACGCTCCAGCTCCACCTCGTCCTCCTCCTCTTCCAAATCGTCAGGTTGCAGATACATCCGAGACGGCGGCAAAGGGCACTGCAGGTCTGTGTCATAACTGAAGAGAGAAGAAAAGATAGCAGGATCACTCTGAAAAAACGGAGAAATGTGTGGCCTGTGAGTGTAGAGCTCACCTGTCGTCCATCACCAGGGTGTATTCTTGACATGGTGGTGGATTGACCGGCGGAGGAGGCAACAGATCAGTCCAATTCATTGGGTTCTGTTTGGCTTGTTTAGTTGTCCGTCCACCCTTTTTCTGACCTTGACTTCCTGTAAAGCAAGAAAGCAGGAAACAAATAAATGAATACAGAGTGTGTGACGCACACAGCTATAGCAGCAACCACGACCTACTCATGAATTAATCTGATTGCAGACTAAAATGCTTTAATAAGCTCTGGTTCATTTCTTTTTCTGTTAGTTTGTTTGCAGAGCTTGACACAAATGGCATTTTTACACTCAGGAGAAGCAACATTAATGACACCCACACCATAATTTATGCGCTGTAAAACGCTTATGCGCATTATCTCTCTATTTGTAATTAACGTCGCGCTCTCCATCAAAAAAATGAGTCATTTTTCAAAACTAACACTCTCCATTGCCCAGAGGAGAGGTAGAGAGAGCATTAAAAGAGAAACATTGGAGGCCAATTAACAGAAAGGAATTAAAATTCAGAGCCAATGAGCTGTGAGGACCTCCACGCACCCAGACCCTCTCTTTAATTACCTGAACTTCAAATACAATATAAAAATAGATACAATGCATTACGCCGGCAGCCTTGCATACGGCACAGAATGGGCCTCATTTATCTTTGTCCCGCAACAAACACCAGCTTTCTGACAACATTATCCCCCCTTTCTTTGAGTCGGATGGATGAAAGCTGGAGTAATTAATGACGGTGTGGCGAATCGCAAAAAGAAAGGAGGGGGGGGGGGTATTGTCTAAATCAGAAACATTCCAGGAAAAATGCTGCAGACCATAGAATATCTGAAGGGAACATGGTTTTAACTACTGGAACAAGGACTGAGCGACTGATTGTCCCTGCCGTGTTTTTAGATATGCGAAATCATGAGTAAGAATCACACGCTTTTATTCGGACGTAAATGTTTCTCTTTGTTCCCTGGAGTTTCTCAACAATGAGAGAACGATTTGAAAATGTCCTGTTTTGCATATGATTCAGTGCCTTTTAAAGTGATGAAAAGGCTCAGAAATAATGGAAACTGAGAGAGAGAAAAATGGAATAATGGGTAAATCACAACCAGAGACTACAGCTGCAGGTTTTATAAGACATTTGTTGGATGGTTGATTTAGATGAATACATGAAAACATGATAGATATATAGATAGACAGACAAATAGATAGATAGACAGACAAATAGATAGATAGACAGATAGACAGAGAGACAGACAGACAGACAGACAGACAGACAGACAGACAGATAGATAGATAGATAGATAGATAGATAGATAGATAGATAGATAGATAGATAGATAGATAGATAGATAGATAGATAGATAGATAGATAGATAGATAGATAGATAGATAGATAGATAGATAGATAGATAGATAGATAGATAGATAACAGGTATGGGTTGTTGATGTAATGTTGCATTTTCACCGTCACATGACACAATTGAATGTACAGTATTTAGTGTTGTCATCATTTAAAATGTAGTAAATGGCTAAACATTTCTTTGTTTTCCATGGAGCTCTAGTTATAAAGCTGTTTAATTATTACAATTTTATTTAGTTATTTTACATTTGTAAACCAAATCTCAAAACTGTCCTATGGTGTGACTTCCTCTAGCATAGTTCAATAAATTACAGCTCTTATAAATAAAAAAGTCATAAAATCATTAATGAATACCTCAGGCCTAATTTTTAATCCATATATTTCTAAAAACTATTGAGTGGCACTACTATATGCTAATTGAAATTTTTATATATACTATAGTCGGGAATTGCACAAAAACTTTAAATAGTTGAAGGATCCTATTCAAGACCATGTGACTGAAGCCTCGTGTGAATCCCATGACACATTTTTTACTCAGAATTGTTCACTTATTTATCACTTTTTTAGGAACCACTATAAAAGTAGGTCTAGTTGTCCTACATCCCTATTTATTTAAACGTCCAACAAGTCCGACAAGTCACAAAGAAAAAAATATATTATATAGTTTCATAGAAATTGAATAGCATTATACACTAGAGCTGGGCCAATAAATGATATTATATTGAATCGCAATACATGTTTATGTCAATATCAATAGCCCCTTTCAAACACAGTATGTGCGAACAGGCCCTTTTTGAAAATACCCGTAAATTAGTTCCAGCAATTTTCCGGAAAGAGAGGTTGTAACTTTACCGGAATGCTGCACTTTGTGAACGCAGAAGGAAGATTGCCGGAAAGAGCGCGTTCATGTTTAGAACATGCTGACGTGAGACGTCTACTTCAGCCAATCAGAACATTCATACGCATTCACATCCGCGCTGTTTATGAAAATAAAAACCGTTGAATATTTTTCCAGACACATTTAGCTGCTAGATGTTAGTCAGAAGATAACATTTCTATGTTCTTCCAACTGTGTAAAAATGTATCGATAAAATGCTAAAATAAGCTCTGCTTCAGTTGACGCATGTGCCTGTGAAGCAGCCGGTAAACACCAGCACACACACATTATGTACATCTCGACATGCAAAAGTGTTCCTCCACATGTTTTCATTAAAGTTGTTCACAATAATTATCCTTCCACAGAGTTTGAAATGCAGTCAAATGTTTACGAATACAAGCGCAGCCATTTAGAGCTCATTTCTGGTAAATGATGTCAGAATTTACCAGTATTTTGGAATGGATGTGTGAATGGTCTTTTCCGGGAAAATTCCGGAACATCCTTTCCTGGGTGATCACCGCTTTTTTTTTTTATTTACCGGTAAAGTCGTTCTAAGAATTATCCGGATATTTACCGGTATTACTGTGTGAAAGAAGCTAATGATAAGCTCTGGACTTTTTTACTCTATATTGATCTAAGAGCCGATCACACAGCAGTAATGTACAACTATCTAAAAGTGTGTTGATTAGAGAAGTGCTGAATTGTCGGCCACCGAAAATGTCATGCCATTTAATTAACCCTCAAATTTTGGTGGCTTCAGTCATTGTTGGGATACTCTTTTAAATCAGGAAGCATTAACAACTGATATTGAAATATAGATCGTTATCATTCAATATGGAAAATAATTATCAAGATTGCATTTTTGCCATATATCACCCAGCCTACTATACAGTATGAAGATAAGTGTCCGACAAAGAAGATCGCTTTCACACTATTTGTATATTATTAAGACTTGTGTGTCTTAATATTTGCTGTCTCACACCATAGGACATTTTTAGAGTACAGTTCAGTAAAAAGTAAATAAACAGTGAAAGAATTTATACTTAAAAACACAAAAATTATTGTCTGTTTGTCTACTATTCATATGTGATGATGGTTGGATGGACGGAACTTACCAGATGTGCTGCTCCCTCTGTCCGAGCTGCTGTAGGTTTCTCCTGTGAGGACGTCCTGGGCCTGGTTATATGGGATGGTGACTGAGATGGGACCCTCACCTCGGTAGTGGTCTAAGGGGTTACAGTTGATAGGTTTTGAGTCTTGGTTTTTTATTACACGCACATGTAAGGCATTAGGACCCATGCCTGAGTTAATAAAAAGCGTTATTTTGTGCAACTGACAAATGCAAGCTCTTATAAAAGCAGACACTTTATAAGAGGATGCTTCAGAGTGGAACATCGGACAATCAAATGGTAAAAGGTTACAAAAGGGTTTCACTCATAAGCTGTTATGACTTGTTGGTGACTGGTTTCAATTGTCTAGCAAGTGTGAAATATCACACCCACACACAGTTAGATTCATGCAAGTCGAGTCAAAAAGCAAACACAATGACCTTTTCAGTGGCACAATATGAAGCAGCAGATAATGGATAGCTTTGAGCTTGAGTTACATTCCCCCCTTATTTGTACAGTAATCTAAGATCTCTGGCTTCACACTGTTCGGAGACATCCGACACTTCCACAGCCTCCTCTTTACCTTTATCCCCATCCAAACAGTAAAACAACAGCTATAAATATGGATTAAGTTTACTAGCAGAATGTAGAGTTGAATTACACGTATACGCAACACGAGCAGCCGTGACAAATAAAAAAAGGAGTTAAGAAGTGAAAGAGCCACATGTGGAGGTGCCAGAGAGGCTATTACCACACAAAATCAAGTAATGCTTTATTATAGTTGAATATGAGGAGACATCAGAACGACAAGACGAGGTGCAGCAATCTGAGGATGCACCTTTGTAGAAAACCGAGAAAAACTTGGCATGGGTTTACACCCAAATTCTGATATGTTTTAGTAGGGAATGCACCAAATTTATTATCGTCTGAAAATGGCATTGTCCGTTTTCGTCCACAAAAGAAAAATGGGTGAAAATTTAAGTTAAAAAAAAAGAGTTATGCTGTGCTGCACTGTCCAAGACACTGGTTTTACTTTCCCACTGCTGTTGACACTTTGTACCAGACGCTGAAACCAATGCTCTATATAACAATTAATTTCAATGCACTATCCAAAGGCCATTTTTTAACATCCTCTCTTGCAGACGCAGAACTTCAAAATAGCTTAATATTCCACTTAATTCTATGCATGAACCACACATGCTCAGCGGAAAAGCAAAGTCCAGTCAAATAATGCGCTGACAGGACATTTCTATGTAGTATACTTGTTTCTGCTGCTTGCAATAGTGCTATTGTGCTGTCATGGAAAACCTTGGTAAACTAAAGCTTTTCCGATTCATTCACTGTCAATAGGATGCAACTAATGTTGTCACGATACTGGAGTTTGGTACCAATCAATACTGAAGTTTTAAAAACGTCCATTTCCCGCTAACATTTGAGCGCTGTTGAGCACACTGAACTACAGAAGGACTGTGATTGGGCATGAAAGTTTGATCTTCATTACAGAAATTACTGTGATTGCCCGTAAAGGTCATGGGTTCACCAAACTCACCGTTGTTTAGCAAGTGTAACAACAGACAAAGAGAAACTGGAGCATTTCAAAGTCATGTCAATCAGCTGGTTTGTCTATAAGCTGACATACGAGCCATCCGCTGATGAATCGCTGCTTTAAAACGCTCCAGTGTCCCTGTATCTGTGGTTACACTAGGTAAACAGCAGTGAGTTCGGTGAACTAATGACCTTCACGGCCAATCACGGTCATTTCTGTTGAACACAAACACAACAGCACATCAGCGATGTTTAAGAACGTGCTCAACACCGCTTAAATGTTAGCGAAAAATTGACATTTCTAAAATTTAAGTATCGATTGGTGCCGAATTCCAGTATCGTGACAACCTTAGATGCAACATTGGACCCAAAAACCATAAGTGTCAATTTTAGGAAACTGAGATTTGTACATTGGATTAAATCTTAATAAAAAAGTTTCCATTGATGTATTGATTATTAGGATAGGACAATATTCGGCAGAGATAAAAATATTTAAACATCAATGAAAACAAATTGCCTTTAAAGCTGCCTAAATAAAGTGTTCAGCAATGCACATTAGTCATCAAAACATGAGTTTTGATACATTTAGAGTAGAAATTTTACCAATTATCTTCATAGAACATGATCTTTACTTAATATTCAAACTATTTTGGGTTAATAATCATACTCATTTTGACCCATACGATGTATTTTTGGCTACTGCCTGTGCAACATAAGACTTGTTTTGTGGTACAGGGTCACAAATGTGGTTATTTTATTGGCTTCTGTTTCATAAAATCAGTATAATCTAGGTTATTGAGTTCAATTTAAAGTCTTAATCATTAATTAATTAATTATTACAAATGATTTTCGGTTTCAGTTTTTGCCCAAGTGCATCCAAAATTTTCATTTCGGTGCATCCCTAGTTTTCAGGGGCTGCAAGGAAATCCATAAAAACTCACCCTTGTTGAGTTTGTTTTGTTCCATGACGTTATACTGCAGTGGTGTGTTGATGTCAGCCTGTTTCTGAGGTGTTCCCTGGCTGCTCTTCCAGCTCTGCTTCTCATTAAAGTCAGCACTTCCTCCTCCGCTTCCGCCACTGCTGCTGTTCATGTTGTTGTTGGCCAGGCTGGACTGGATGAGCTGAGTGGTGGCGTATGGTGTGGGTTGACCACCAGGCCCCACAAAACGCCCGTCCTTCAGGTTAGGGCTGTTGAAGGTCTTCATTTCGTTGATCTTGTTGGAAAGGTCCACATCGCTGTAAAGTCCTGTGTCTGGAGCCAGCAGGTTGGTGGCCTTGTTGTCCATCTGGTTGCTGTAGTTGGCAATGCAGTCGGCTGGATGATAGAAGAGGAGTAAGACATTGTGGAAGCCGAAGGACTTGATTACGGATATATCTTGATTCTAATATACTGTAGTTTTAATGCGTCAAGAGTGTATTTAAAAGGAGGCAACATTTAGAAACTCACTAGGATGGTTTTAACACACGACCAGTCAAAAGTTTGGAAACAGTAAGGGTTGTTCATGTTCGTTAATAACCATTCTTACTATTATCAGTGCTGAAAACATGTATTCTTGCTTCATAGTATCATCGGAACTGTAATACATTTAGGATTCTTTGTTGAAGCAAGTTTTAAATGTTATGTACAAAACAATTAAAGATTGCAAATTGACTGGTAGTGTATGCTAATTAGTTTTCTACCGACGCTTGTGATGTTTTCAGAAATTTCGAAGAAGGCAATGTGGAATACTCGAAATACTAAAATAACACTCATTCCGCCAAAATCCCTGATGCCGTACAATCTTCTTGCCTACAGCTTCTCCCTCGACCAAGGCACAAGCCAAGCGTGTCACTTTGAGTCTCTGGAGCTGCCGCGAGAAAGGCATCCCAGCTCATCAAGCAGGATGTTCCAACACG
The DNA here is from genome assembly GCF_903798145.1 of Danio aesculapii. NCBI lineage: Eukaryota > Metazoa > Chordata > Actinopteri > Cypriniformes > Danionidae > Danio > Danio aesculapii. The sequence goes on along the minus strand of NC_079449.1, from coordinate 9,719,257 downwards.
TCCGAATCAAAAGCCGCCAAAACGAGGAACGCTGTAAAAGACCATCCTCTGACAGATCCAATTTTCCTCGGCTCATAAAATATTCAAATCCTCCCTGGGATCTGAGCGAGAAGCTTGGCGCTTAAATACCGCGGCCTGCCATTGGATGGATTTGGAGCACAGCTCGTGTTTCCCTAAGAAGCAATGGCTCTGCACTTCAAAGGTTGACGTATCAATGATAAAAGATTCCATGGAATGAGACAAACTAAGTCGTCTTTCCAGAGAAGCCCTGTGGGTACTGATCCGGTTAATATCCTGGAGATTTTTTAGTATTTGGCAAACCAGGCAAATGGGTGTCAAGCTTTTAAATCGTCATGCTGTGAGAATCACTCAACATTTATCCTTCATTCCTTCTTTGATGAAGGCGACATGGATAAAAATCTGTTAGTGAAAACACACTCCAATATCAAAGGTGTAAAGCAAAGCCTTCTAGGGATGGTCACACAAAGCCTAATCCTCAGGTCTACTCAATGAATATGGCAGCTAATTTCTTCAATTCAATAGAAAAACGAAAAGGATTGGATGCATTTAAGGGTTCTGTTATGAATGAAATGCTCTTAGCCAACGGCTTAGTCGCAGCAGCTGATATCTAAGAACAAAACAGCTCTTGAAGTGACGTTTAAATAACACTAAATGAACCAACAGTGACACCGCTGTCCAAACTAAGACTTGCTTTGTGAAAACTGGGTGACTGTGTATATTAACACCACTTTGTCACTTTCAGTGTGTGCGTCTCTTTGGACTCGCGAGTCAACCTGGCGTTCTTTTGTTTGTAAAGTAACTTGCTGACTCCTGAAATAAAGCCACCTGGAGGTACTCCATCACTCCTTCTATTTCTCTCTCTCAGGTCTGTTTTGACCTCTGTAACTACTCCTGGTTTTCTGAATAAGCAAGCACTTAGAGAAACTGCTTTAAAAGGTTCGAACGGCGGTATGGAAATCAGGTGGCTGATTGGATTAGCTGGACTACAGCCTGCAGGGCCTTTTCAATATCCCCTGCTTTTTTATTTTTCCTAAAACCACCACGTTCCAACAAATCACACGCACCAATGTGTGTCAAAGGAAGGACACGATTCTTATGCTGCGCTCCATTCGAACTGGAAAGTTTGAACGCCACTTCTTCCAAGTTGGAAACGCCAGTGGAAATTAACAACCCCAAACTATATTAAGATTTATGAATATGTTGTTGTACGAATAAGGCAGAATAACAGGGAAATGTACACGTTTAATGGTTAACGATTGCTTTAAATCAAATAAAACACTTCAAATCACAGTTACCATAAATAAGATATGTTTAGCTAGTCATTAGCAAGTCCTTTCTTCATTTGTAATGCTGTGTTCACACCAGACTCAACTCAACTCGCGTTGCTTTATTTGCGCGAATCGCCTCATTCGCGCATATCACACCGCAGGATGTCTATTCACGTCTTTGCATTGACAACATGTAAAACACTCGCGCTTGACGCTTCTTTCGCATCTTGTGTGAATGCAGCATAAAAACAAACTATTCCAGAAATCATGTTTGGATAAAACCGCTTGCTAAATGATTCACTGTAAAAGAAAACAAACTAACATCAAAAATTTGAAATCCTACATTAACAGACGTCTTTTTACACTACTATAACAACTAGATCACTACACACACATGCTAGCACACACACACTTACCTGGGCGGCTGTAAGTTGCCAGGTTGCTGTCGCTGTTTCCATTGCTGCCAGTGCAGCAGTTAATAGTGCAGTCATTGTGATTGGAGCAGCTGTTGGGCCAGGTGTCTGCAAGCCAGGGCTGTGTAGCTGGTTCACCTATATTCAACAAACCCGGCCTGGAAAACACAGACACACTGTGATTTATTACTAACAGAGAAACAATGAATGCATGTGCACAATCAGTAATCTGATGTACAGTCTTCAAGTCGGAATGAAGACAAAATGTACTCTTCTTATTTGTAGATGTACAGTTGTAGTCCCCTGTTTATTTTTTTCCCCAATTTCTGTTTAACAGAGAGAAGATTTTTTTTCAACCCATTTCTAAACATAATAGTTTTAATAACTCATTTCTAATAACTGATTTATTTTATCTTTGCCATGATGACAGTAAATAATATTTGACTAGATATTTTTCAAGACACTAGTATTTAGCTTAAAGTGACATTTAAAGGCTTAACTAGGTCAATTAGGTTAACTAGACAGGATAGAATAATTAGACAAGTTATTGTATAACGATGGTTTGTTCTGTAGACTATCGGGAAAAAAATTGCTTAAAGGGGCTAATAATTTTGACCTTAAAATTGCATTTTAAAAAATTTAAAAACTGCTTTTATTCTAGCTGAAATAAAACAAGAAAGACTTTCTCCAGAAGAAAAAATATTATCAGTCATACTGTGAAACTTTTGCCTTGCTCTGTTAAACATCATTTGGGAAATAATTAAAAAAGAAAAAAAAAATAATAATCAAAGAGAGGCTAATAACTCTGACTTCAACTATATATAGTAGTGCTTGTTATAAACAACGTATCTGTGTACTTTTATTATATTGTACAAATTAATTTGCCCTCAGAATCTTTAATCAGACATTAACCTCCCCTGGCCCCTCAAAACAACTTTTCTTCACTTTTGGTCACATGGAGTGCCTTTTGGGCAGGGCTATCAATGCGTGTCTGGTTTCTGCTCTGCCTTCATCCATTCATCATTCTTTTTTCATTTTGTTAGCAACACCCATCTTCCAACAATCCAATTGGCTCCCAAAAGACAAAATCATGCATTTTTTTTGCACCCCTACATTTTTGTTCTCATTTCAGGACCATTTCAAGTGGATGTACATCATGATAGATGAAGAAAGGACAATCTTAACTTCCAATTCACGGCGACTTTAAGCATTTGAAACTAATTTAGGAAATCCTAAAAGATATCTGTAATCCTAGAGTTAATCCTGTGGACTTTATTTGTTGGTTCACCGACAGCTCCTTAATGGCCGTTGTGACCAAATTCACCCTCAGATGGAGTTCTGGCTGTGACGAGCGTCAAACCAAGAACCAATAGGAGAGCAGAATCTGAGGATGCAATCAGAGCCAAAACTACAAACTTCCACAGGGAAATGCTAACAGAGGTTTTTTCTGATTTTATTATTGGGGCACGCAATTGGCAAAATGACCACTACAGATTGTTCATGTTTTCTGTGAGGTTTCCATTCAGAACATGGGTTTAATGAAAGTGTCACAGATGGATGATGTCAAAGTCTGAGTGAGTTTTCTTCCGTGTCCGTGTTCGGTGCATCGTGATTGTCGACATTGAGATCTTACAATGTAATATGGGGATCATGTTCATGCAGTCTGACAAGCTACAATCTTTTAGGATTGTTAAAAATTATAAAGTGTGAACCAGGCTTTAAATGACAAATTAAAGTAATTTTTAAGAGTCAAGTTGAAACATCCAATGGCATAAGTTTTGAGATTTGTCTTAACAGTTTGTCTGTTAACAAAGAGGAAACTATATGGTTCTATATGGTGGTGCACAAATGGGTTTAATCAGAAAGCCTGTCCCATCTTCTTCTATCCCAGAGCATCTCTCAGAGCATTAGGCTGTATCTGTGCTAAATGGATTGCGTTTGCTTGACTTGCTTATAGCTGATGACACTGTTTTTCCCCAAGGCCTCGTGACCATTAGATCTCCGTGTGGATTACCCACGAGCTGGAGAACATTGCTGCTCCAGCCTGGGAAAGAAAAACACGAATGAACCGAGCTAAAGGAAGAGCTTGGAGCTCTCGGCGCATGCCAGTGTGTCACAGTCAATCACCATGATCTGAAGAGCTGGAGAATGCTCCAAATATGAATATATACAGAGCCACAGCAACTCTTTCTATCAGATCTTACAGTTAAAGTCAGAGCTGTAAATACAAGACGTGTTCCCGCAGCACAAAACCAGTATTATGTTGCAGGCTTTGTATGGGTGAACATTATCGATTTTTCTTTTATGCCAAACATTATTAGAATATTAAGCAAACATGTTCATGTTCTATGAAGATATTTCAGGAGAAATTTCGGGTATCTTTTCCTTTATTATCCTTTAATGCAGTGGTCATCAACCACGGGGCCGCAGACTGGTACCGGTTCGTGGATTAATTGGTAGCGGCCGTACATGAAATCATTAACTATTTCAGTTTTATTTATTATCCGAGTCTGAACAATCTTTTATTTAGAAAAATTACCGTATTCTTGAGCAGCCAAATTTTACCCAAAAGCAGCAAAATGAGTAAGAAACAGAAATCTTTGGAAAGTTTCTTTGCTAAGGGGAAAAGACCCACTAAAGGACCCGCGAACTGCCAAGAAATGGATCTGCAACCCATTTGTCAACAAATCAGGTGAATCCACCATGTCTGTGCAAGAAGATCAACTGCTGGATATCGCAAATGACGGCGGCCTTTTAAGAGCTGTTCGCATATCACGTCTTTTCTAGAGTTTGCATAAGTTTGTTGTTTCCAATGGAGATGCGCGCACGAGCGGTGTGACATGCTCGCGCCTTCCAGATGCACGCAGTTGAATGAATCCCATAAGCGCACCGTGAGTCACATGACAAGAATTGACCGATCAGCTTCAGCTTGTAAGGAATATCCACATTTTTGGTAAGACTTATAACCTCAGACAAACACAGAACACTCAAACACTGCAATGCTTTGTAATATTCTCCATAAATGAAACTTGTATCAGAGATACAGCAGTGTTTTGGCAGCATCATCCTCTGAAAAAAGGTTTGATGGCCGCCTAGCAACCTACGGAACACCCTCACAACAACGCCAGCCTCCGGTAAAATTGTAAATAGTTGACCAGTCTGCGGTGATAAAAAGGTTGAGGACCACTGCTCTAATGGGACGCGCCATTGCCGCGTCGTTCATCGAAAAATCTGAACTACTACAGCCTGGCACTTAGTTAAATACACAATTTAGGGGCAGTGCATGTTAGTAAATACAAAAACTGACATTACGCGTGTAGTAGAAAAATCTTGTTTCTGGTTCTTGCCAATCTTGTTTCCAGGTCTTACCTGAAAGTATCACCCAGCCATTTGTTAGCTGTGTCTGGAACTTATAATAAACATTACTTTGGAGACAGGATACTGTATTTTGCACAGGGCTGGGCAATTAATCGATAGATGGCATATAAAACTTGTAAGTGAACTATGAGGGAAAAATTAAATAATCCTTCATTAATCGTAATAGAATTAAAATGTTTTTAGGCCAAATCACCCAGCCCTAATTTCTCACACAGGCATAATTTGTAGAAACGATACTGTCTCTAACACATAGGCAGGCAATCCTGATCCCTCAGAATGCATCTTACGATGTAAACACAAAATTTTTATCATTCATTTATTTTATTTTCGGCTTAGTCCCTTTATTAATCAGGGGTTGCCACAGCGGAATGAACCGCCAACTTATCCAGCATATGTCATATGAGGCGGATGCCCTTCTAGCTGCAACCCATCACTGGGAAAGACCCATGCACTCTCATTGCATAATTTCATTCATTCATTTTCTTTTCGGCTTAGTCTCTTTATTAATCAGGGTTCGCCACAGCAGAATGAACTGCCAACTTATCCAGCACATGTTTTGCGCAGCTGATACCCTTCCAACTGCAACCCATCACTGGGAAACACCCATACACTCATTGCATAATTTCATTCATTCATTTTCTTTTTCGCTTCATCCCTTTATTAATCAGGGGTCGCCACAGCAGAATGAACCGCTAACTTATCGAGCACATATTTTACGCAGCAGATGCCCTTCCACCTGCAACCCAACACTGGGAAACATAATTTATATATTTAAAGAAATGTATAATCTATCATTAGTAATGTGCATTGCAAAGCACTTCATTTAAACAACTTTAAAGGTGATTTTCCTAATATTTAGATTTTTTTGCGCCCTCAGATTACAGATTTTCAAATAGTTGCATGTCAGCCATGTACGATCCTATCCTAACAAACCAAACATCAATGAAATGAATTGAAACTGAAAAAATAAAATAAAACTGACACTTGCGACTGGTTTTGTGGTCTATGTTCACATCTAATAATGCAACACTGGCTTAACACAATCCACTATTTCATAAAAGAAGGTCACATTAAAATGGTTTTCAAGAAATAAGGATTTTTTTCCAAGACATGCTTATCAAAGAAACAAAAAGAACATCAAAGAAAGAATTTGTGCGATGAATCTTTAATGCGACGCTTCAAAGTAAACTTCCGGCTGGTGTGCTTTCCCTGCAGCGGGGTCTGTCTCTTTCTTCAGTTTTTTTCTAACAGGCTCTTTTAGCTTCAAAAAAGGCTTAAAGTTTTCCTTTAGGCAAGGGCAAAGACCTGCTCGATGAAAAGCTGGACGACATAAAAGGCAACTGCTTGAGCAAGGACAACGATTACACTTGTGCACAACTGCATGTTCCAATGTAAATGAAATGGTGGGAAATGATTGCATTAACAGGGCAGAATTGAAGGGCTTTTGTCTCATCTTGGATCTGCAGGGGCTCTGTTTTAATGTGCAAGCCCCTAAAGGTGTCTTTACTGAGACAAAAATGCCCCCTAGTGTCAGTAAACTGAAAGCACACCACAGTACACATCATGGACATTGTTGGCTTCAGATTTCATATGAACTTGAGTATTTTAAGGTGTTAAATGACAGAATGCATAGATATTTTTAAGAAGATCTCACCTTCCTGCGCTGCTGACGGCCTCTCCGCCTCTCTGATAGGCCACTGTAGAGGAAAGAAAAGTGCATTTATTAGGAAAAGAAAAAAATACTTACATGAATAAATAGTCCCTCTATCTTTCAAACACTGTAAAACTCAACAGTCAACTTTATCAAATAAAATGAGTGGAGTTAACTCAATATTTACTGAAAAGTTAATTTTACTCATTTGAAAAGAGTTTTGAATTCAGTGTTGAAGGTAATGAGTTAATTAAATACTTCATTACTTCAACTTAAATGGAGTAAGTTCACAGTATAGATTAGTTTTTTAACTCAAATGGTTTGTTGCAATCAGTTCCCTCAAATGGTTTGAGTTGCCTTAACTTATTGGGTTTTACAGTACTCAGTTGATTTGAGTTCTCTTCATTTATTGGGTTTTAAATTGCTTCGTTTACACACATGGATTAAGTTCACAGTACTCATTAGGATTAGTTTTTGAACTTAAATGGCTTGTTGTAATCGGTTTCCTCAAATGGTTTAAGTTACCTTAACTTTTTGGGTTTTACAGTGTAGACTTAAAGGTATAGTTCACCTAAAATTGAAAATTCTGTTATCATTTACTCACCCTTCATATAACAAACCTGTTTGAATTTGAACACAGAGTTATTTATAAAAATGTTTGACACCTGAAACAATTGACTTCCATAGTATTTCTTTTTCATACTATAGAAGTCAATGGTTACAGGTTTCTAACATTTTTCCAATTATCTTTTTTTGTGTTTTGTTCTCAACAGGAAATTTTAAATTAGAAAATTAGTGAGTAAATGTTCGAGTAATTCAAGATCTAAAGTAGAGATTGCATTCTACTAAAATAAATATATCTCATTAAATGACCACTTAAAATTGTGTCTCTTTGAACTTACTGCATTAATTAGGTGCTGCTTTGAGTAAATGTTTATTTTAATATATGAAGGTATTACAAGATTTCTTCCAAATGTCTAATATAAATATCATAATAAATAACCCCAAAAAATGTAAAAATAATAATATTGCATGTTTTAGTTATTTGTTGTGTTTGAGAATCAGGGTTATTCCATCAAATATTAATTTATTAACTCTTTTGAATTTAAAACATTAGTTTTGTGTTACACATTTTTGTTATTTTATTAAAAACAAACCTCTAATATGGAAGTCAATGGTTACAATTTTCTAACATTTTTCTAAATATCTTTTGTTTTTGTTTTCAACAGAAGGAAATGTAACAAAGACTTGGAAGCTCTTGATTGCAAGAAAATAGTGAGTAAATGTTCAAGTAATTCAAGTATTAAAAAAAATAGATTGCATTCTGCTAAAATACGCGACCATGGAAAATAAATTTATCATTAAATGACCACTTCAAATTGTGTCTCTCTGAACTTACTGCATTTATTAGGTACTGCTTTGAATAAAGTGTTAATATTTATTTTAACCTAATCCAGCTCTTTCTAGGCATAGTAGAAACTTCCAGGAAGGTGTGTTGGAAGAAGTTGGAGCTAAACTATGCAACATTTCTTCCAAATTTCAAAGACAAATGTGATCTATTTCTCCCCCAAAAAAAGACATCTGGTAAGAATAATAATAAGAGTAGTGTAGTTTGCACCGCGCTTTTGATTGTTAGATTCTATATTTGGTGCGTTGATCTTTTATATACCTTGTTTCAAGAAGTAGCCAGTGATCCACGCTCATATAATTACTTTTTATTTTTATTTTGTCTTCAGGACAGAAAACCACAAATGTTTCAGCTGAACACTGAGGATTCTTGTGGTTTTGTTTCCCAAAAGAATAAAAAACCCTGTCAAAATAAAAAATAATTAAATGAGTGTGAATCACTGGCTACTTCTTGTGAGAATTATTATTATTTTATGTACTATTTATATTATATACACATTTGTTGTGATCTGCAAATCTGGGTTATTCCACCAAATATTGATTTATTAACTGAAGTTAAAACATTATTTTATGCAAAAAATAAACATAAAAAAATCTTTACTATGGAAGTCATTTGAATGGAAGTCAATGGTTACAGGTTTCCAACATTTTTCTAAATATCTTCTTTTGTGTTGAACAGGAAAAAAAAATTGTATGGAACCACTTGAGGGTGAGTAAATGATGTCAGTAAACTTCACTTGTCAGTAAATTTACATTTTGGGGTGAAATATCCCCTTTAAAACTTTTGTGTTTGGACTTTAATCAGTTTTGGGTGAACTATCTCTTAAGATCATTGTCTAAGCACATCTTGTTGGCCTTATATTTTCTTTAAAAACCTTGCATTTCGATATAATACCTGTGGAAATGAAGCTGGTTTGATTGCATCCGTTACTAAAATCTCTAATTTACTAAAACTGCATTTACAGAAAGATTGCATGAGATGAGAAATAATGAACGGATCTAAATGTCTTTCTCTGGAATGTAAAAGTCACCCGAGTTCAATCCTCACGCTAGTTTAGTTCTTCTCTTCGTCTAATTGGCCACAAGACTTTGTGATGTCACCGCGTCCCGTTTGATCACTCCTCTGCTAGTTCTAACAGCTCTCTTTAGTCAAGCGCTCGCTCTTCTTCTCTTTAAGCGTTTTCCTCCCTCTTCGTCTTTTTTTCTTTTTTTTTTGATGCTGACAAGTTCGTGCGACTGAAGTTCTCTTTGATTATCCATGTAAACCTCAAACTGGGGTTTCTTTCTTGTGGGGAGGTGTATTTTTTTTAAGAGAGTGTAGGCCGAGACTCCTGCACTCCGCCTGGTGTGGCATTTGTTTGGTGTTTTGAGGGACACTTCATTACAGTCACTGAGAAACACTACACCACAAACTTTAAACCAGTGTATATGAAGTGAATATATGCTGAGTGAAGATTTTAATCTATTAATATTACAAGTATCTGCTTGAGTATTAAAAAAAACAAAACATTGTATTCCGTCTCGCTCATTCTGAAGATATACTTGACAATGGAAAATAAATCCATAAAACACTTGACAAGTGTCTCATTGAATTTATTGTGTATTGGTTTCAGTAAACTATAAATATATATATATATATATATATATATATATATATATATATATATATATTATTACGAAAAAATTTTATATTATCTTCCAAATTTCAAATAAAAATGTCCTTTTTCCTGCAGAGAATTACAAATGGTTAAAAAAGAATTTATTTATTTTCATTTTTTTTTTTCAATTTTTCATTTGTTGGGATTTGTAAATCAGGATTATTCCACCAAATATTGATTTATTAACTCTTCTGAAGTTAAAACATTGGCATTGTGTAATATCATTTTGTTATTTTATAGGGAAATATAAGCTTTAAATGACCATATTTTTATATCAAATTTGTAAATATCATGAGTGGTTTACAGGAAAAAAAAATACTCAAGCAGATAACTATAAATTATAAATCCAGAGAGGCTGACTATTGTCTATTATGCCTATTATTTTTGCATAGCTGTAAGATGAGCTGAAACTTTGCTGTGTAAAAACACACCATTATGGGACACAAATAGGGATGCAATGATTATAGATTTTGGATGTATGATTATAGTCTGAGAAATAATCACGGTTTAACATCACAACTATTATACATTCATTAATTTCAAAACACTACTAGTTTAGTAAATCACATACAAGCTCATAAAATAAATAAATAAAAATGGTTATTTATTACTGCTCAGTAACTAAATAATACAGCACAAAATAATAATAAAAAACACACAATAGCCCATTTCTCTTTGGACTTAAAAAATAAGTGAAAAAAAAAGTTTTTGGCCTTTAAACATATGTATTAAATTTACACTGAAAATAAAAGACAGAACAATTAATAAATAAATAATTAAATAAAAATATTAAGTATAAAAACATTTATTTGTCTAATGTAAATCTAAGCTGGTCCTTTTAAAAAGAACAAATGTAGTCAAAAGCTGCTAAACCTCTCTCTAAAAGGAACTTTTGATCAACTATATTGCAAAATTGCTTGGTATTGTCATTTTGTATTTTTTTTATTTCTCTTTGGAGTAGAAATGTGTATATTCCATACAAAGTATAAAGCTGATCGGTCAGTTCTTGCAACATAACACCCGTGCATATGCCTCCACTGGAAATAACAAACTTGCACAGGCAAAAGACGCAATCTGTGAACGGCCTTTAGTTAATAGCATCAGCCATAGCTAATCCAGTGTCCGTGCATATTAGCCACTGTGTACAAGCTCGGAAATTTAAACTAGCGCACAGTTGGCATAACTTAGTTTTGATTGTTGTTCCATGCAGAAACACAGAGAAAGGCATAAAAAAGCACCTTAAATTAGAGAGTAGCAGTATTTAAATGCTATGACAAGTTTAAGTTTATTTACTTTTAAATTAATATTTTACTTAATTCTATACAATTATGTCCATACTTCCTGTACTCAATTTCAAGGCAATGTTTTTCTCTCTCTTTTTTTAAGAACTCAACTAATAATTTTAAAATCAGCTGTTTTGCTCACCTTATTTATTTATTTATTTATTTATTTTTTAAATACTTATTTATTTTCTTTAAAGTCAGATTATTTATTCTCAAGCAAAGTCAACTTATTGATTTTAAAAAGACTGGCTGACTCACCTTTTTAAATTAAAAAAATATTTTTTAAGTAAAGTCAACTAATCTTTTAAAAAAATGACTGGTTTACTCACCTTTTAAAGTGTTTTTATCTTTTTTATCTTTTTATTTATTTATCTTTTTTAAAGTCAACTAATAGTTTTAAAATTGACTGGTTTTAAAGAAATATTGACCTTTTTAAAAGTATGTATACGTTTTTTTTTTTTTTTTAAGTTTTAACAGATCTCGACTACCTTTTATTTAGTTTAAATAAAACTGTATGGAGTAAAACACATTGTTTCTACTTCTTCAGAAATGTACTAAAAAGTATGTATGTACTAAAAAGGAAATGTATTTGAGTAAAGTAAAAATCCCCTAAAAATAATGAAGTGAAATGTGTGCAGTGCTGGTTCCAGCTCTGGCAGGCAGGATTGTGGGCATTATAGGTATTCAGTATGTGCTGTGAGGAAAGTGTGATTACCTGTGGGGGTGAAGGTGAAGGAGGGCACTGCAAAAACACACAGACAGAAAAGGAACACATTAATTATTCATCACATTCACACTTATTATTCAAAAATTAATTATTCATCATAGCAGAACTCTGCATTAAACTTAAATATGTGAGCAGTTATTGGAAAAAATAAGTTTTTTGTAATTATATTTTACAGTCTCGGGGTCTGTTAGCAATTACCCAGAACACTGAAACCTCATCATAAAGAAACGCTTGATTTCATTCTCCTCATCTGAAGACTGTGGTTTTACAGTTGTGGGTTTGATTTATTGTATATTTATATCACAGACAGGAGAAAATATCCATATCAAGAAAAGGTCACCACAACACAAGGACTGTTACTGTAGTATTGTGTTTATATGTAGTTGCTTACATTAAAAGAGCTCACTTTACACAATTCTGCCTTAGATAAAATATCAATATATAAAATATTTCCTCTGTTTTATTCATTTATATTCCAACAAGTGAAAATATCATGTTCAATTACTGTAATATGTCTCTTTACAACAACATGGATTTTTGAGTAATGGTTTAATATGAATGATTTCATTATTTAAATATTATAATAAATCATATTTAATTTTGGATAGTACAAAATATATTGATTTTAAAACATTTAATTGGTAAATATAGATTTCATTAATATAGTAATAAATAATAATAATCTCCAAAAGCAACATAGCTTCCATCAAAAATGTGTAATTTACAACATTGCATTTTTTAATAAATGATAATATAGACAAAATGAAAAAGACAAATAATAAAGAAAATAATAAAGACATGTTACAAAATCATCCATACATTTAAATAGTAATGGAAGTGTTTTATGACTATAACAGCAATTGTCATGTTTATCACATTGTTCTTCTTAATGATAATAATAATAATAATAATAATAATAATAATAATAAAATACATTCATTTATTAAGTTAATAAAAAAAATTATTTTACTTTTGTTATACAATATATGTAATATATTCATTAAAATGTTATTAGTTAATTATTATTATTATTATTGTTGTTGTTATTTGTTTAAATTAACCCAGACATGTAATATCAGATGGCTAGCAACAAAATAAGAGTAATTTAAAACATTTAATTAATTACATAATTACAAAAGTAATTATATTGTTACATAAATATAATGACATTTAAAAGTATACATTTAAATAATAATAATAAATAAATGTATTAAATTAACATATTTATTTTTTATTATATATTATTTATTAAAATTAAAACACATTTATTGTTGTTGTTGTTGTTGCTGTTATTTGTTTAAATTAATCCAGACATCAGATGGCTAGCAACAAAATAAGAGTCATTTAAAACATTTAAATTAATGGTATAATTATACAATCAATTACATTGTTACATAAATATAATGAAAAGGTAAAAATTGAAATAATAATAATAAATGTATTAAATTACCATTTTTATTTTTTATTATATATATATTTTTTTATTAAAATACATTTATTGTTGTTGTTGTTGTTGTTGTTGTCATTATTTGTTTAAATTAACCCAGACGTCAGATGGACGTCATTTAACGACTAAATAAGAGTCATTTAAAACATTTTATATAATAAATTACACAATTGATTATATTGTTACATAAATATAATGAAATGTAAAAGTATCAATTAAAAAAAATATATTTTATTCTAGCCAAAATAAAAACAAATAAGACTTTCTCCAAAAGACAAAGTATTATCGTCAATACGATGAAAAATCAAATATTTCACAGGAGGGCTAATAATTTTACTCTCGACTATATATATATATATATATATATATATATATATATATATTTTTTTTTTTTTTTTTATATATATATATATTTTTTTTACCCGACAAATAGCATCAGATGGCAAGCATTGATGTCAGGCTACTCTCTAACCGGCAAGTTTATTAACTTGGACTTAATTCTATTATAACACATGCCCTCAGTCTGATCTGAAATCTAGTTTCTTTCATGTTGATCAAAGGCTCCAATAAGCAGATGAACACGTCTGAATCAATGCGAGAGATATGAGCTCTGAATTCATAATAAACAGCCCATCACAAACATGAAAGTGTCTGTGCAGGACGCCGTCAGGATTGTTTTTTTGGCAGCGTTTACACGGATACATCACAATTCAACACCTGCTGTCTTCACCTTCTCATCTTCACGTATTTACCGCAAAACAACCTTTAAAATTGTCAGGCGCGCCGTCCTTTCCAAATGCCACGTTTATCGGCTGCTTGTTGGCAGAGCAGAGAGAGATCAGTCTAATAGATTGAGCCGCTTTTGATGATTTTATCCTGTATGCATGAAGGCTTTTTGAAGCAGGAGTAGATTGAGGCTCGACAGGCCCAAAATGCAGCATGAGGAAAAAGAGCATTTGATGGACCACAAATAAATGGGGATGATCGCTGTATTTAAAGGAACACTACACTTTTTTTAGGGAAATAGAGTCCTATTACAAGTCTCCTACAGTTTAACAGTTGAGTTTTATCATTTCTTTAATCCATTCAGCTGATCTTCAGGTCTGACAGGAGCGATTTTATGCCGGCAGCTAGCTCTCTGCAACTCTCACATGGTCGCTGAAGCTAAGCAGGGCTGCACCCAGTCAGTACCTGAATGGGGACCACATGGGAAAGCTAGGTTGCTGCTGGAAGTGGTGTTAGTGAGACCAGCATCCTGGCCAAATTTGCCCACTGGCCTCCTAACCATCCTCTTATCATAATTGGCTTCATCACTCTGTCTTCTCTCCACCAATCAGCTGGTGTGTGGTGCACACTGGTGGTGGATGAGGAGATTACCCCCAAAAATGTGTAAAGCGCTTTGAGTGTCTAGAAAAGCGCTACATAAATGTAAGGAATTATTATTATTTTAGCTTAGCTTAGCATAGATCATTGAATCGGATTAGACTATTATCTCATTTGAGCAGAAAAATGACCAGAGTTTTGATCATTTTCCTATTTAAAGCTTGACTCTTCTGTAGTTACACTGTAAAAGGCAGACCCCACCCTCCTGCTAGAGGTGTTTGTGTGTTATATAAATATACTGTTATTAAATGTATTATTATTTAATAAAATCTAAATGTAAATTATACAGTAGTAAACATGTAATTTAAGTGATTATAATTAGTATTAGTATTATTATTTAACATTAAACAATAAAATAAAATATATATTTATAATTTTAGATTTATATCTACTTTTTTTTTCGCTATACTACTTTTATTTGATATTATTTATGAAATTAGCTTTTTTTTTTTTTTTTACTTTCAATTAACCCAAGTGATAATGATAAAAGAGCAAGGACATTTCCTATAATATGACAGAAATCACAGTACTTCCTATAATATAAATTTATATTTTTCTTTTGGAGAAAGTCTTTTTTTATTTGCCTCGAACAAGAGCAGCTTTTACTAATTAATTAATTTAAGAATATATTTTTTTAAAGGTCAATATTATTAGCCCCTTAAGGAACTATATTTGTCAGTTGGCTACAGAACAAACTATTATGTTAAAAAAATGTGTTGGAAAAATATTTGAAATATTAAAAAAATAATAATAATAATACAAATAGCACTTATTCTTATTCCATGCTTATAAAAAGTACTTAATTATTTACAAAAGAAATATGTATTAGGTTTATAATTTGCAATAATAGCATCTAAGTTTTATGTCTATACATTAACAAAACACACTGCTGAAGGGAAAACCATGACAAAAAGCAGTTCATAAGATTTCAACACCAGACAAACTTGATTCTGACTAGACTAAAGTAGAAGATGACTGGACGAGACAGCATTGCAAGCAATAAAAGCCCATAAATCCACACGTAATCCTTAATGTTGAGCCTTGCAAATAGTGTTTATGTTGCGCAAGCGACATTTCATATAAGTCCATTGATAAAAGCGGCCTGTCAGACTGAGATGAAACGAGATGTTGTCGAGTCATCCAGCCAAATGAATTCAGGCGCTCTCAACCTTGAGATACAAACATATTCATTTTAGGATGTTTTGTGCTCTTCAATTAACCTGAATGCGGCCTAGCCTTGGGAGTCTGTGAATGCTAACGTTAATGAATAGCTCCGATCCTCTCCTTTAGATTCCTGCCAATAAACATTCCATTAGCTTCATGTCCTTGAGACGCACATTGGGGAAAAAAAAGAAACAAACAACAAAAAATGGCGGCATTGTTCGCCATCTGAAAGAGGAAGCATCTGAATTCCGTCTGAAAGACATCTGCTGTGATTCATCAGGTCAAACGAAGAGACGCTTTTTAGTTAAATTAATAAAACCCACAACGCCGATGAGATCAGACTTATCTCTTTTAGCGAAACGGGAGCAAAATCTGAAGTCTTGGCGACCTAGCTTTCATTCAAGAGCCTGATGTTTGGGATTAAACCTGAGATTACAGAGGAAAAAACAGCAGCTGCGCAGCTCAAGGCCAAACACCGAAGCAGAAACACTGAAAGAAGAGCTCAGACATCTGCCTCTGACTAACACATACACTCTGCATTAAAAGATCAGTTGTGTATTTCTGCGACGCCTCTTTAATGAATGCTCACACACTCATAATTATCAGGTTGGGGTGACTAACCTGCTACTGATGTCATATCTGAGGTGTTTTTAAACTATTATTTGTTAAAGGTGCACCAATCGGGTGAATAGAAACTGGAACAGCTATTAATTAGCTCCAAATGTGTGTGTTTTTTGGTAATTCAGTCGTTGTCAATTCTAGACTTGGACAAAACCGGCTGTTTAGATGACAACTTATTCAGCTAAAAGATGTGGAATGAACCGCCAATGACTCTGGCATATGTTTTATGCAGCAGATGCCCTTCCAGCCACAAGTTATTACTGGGAAACACCCATACACACTCATTCACACACACACACATACACTACTGCCAATTTATTTTTTATAATTCACCTATGGCGCATGTGTTTGGACTGTGGGGGAAAGCGGAGCACCCGGAAGAAACTCACGTCAACAAGGAAAGAACATGCAAACTCCACACAGGAATGTCAACAGGACCAGTCGGGACTCGAACCAGTGACCACCATGAACATAATTGAAAGAAAAGTGTGAACTAACCCTTGCGGATGCCGGCGTAGCTGCTGCTAAGGCCGTTCCTCTTCTTGCGGTGGCGGTACAGCCAGATGCTGAACACCATGAGGATGATCCAGCAGGCGGCGCCAATGCCCGCGATGAAGGCCGGCTGACGCACCACGTCTGAGATCTGCTGGGAAATGGTATTATCGTCGTCCAGCGGTGGCGGGAGAACGCGGCCAGAAGAGTCTGAAATAAACACAAGGAGAACATGACTTCTGATGACATTATTGAAATAGGTTTATTATTAAAACCTAAAACCAACCGTGATTCTAAGCAGCAACAAAATTAATCAAATCGATTTTAGCTTCGTTGCTGCCTAATAATGTAAATAATATTAGTTGATATACTTACTGATGTCATAAACCAAGATTCGAGTTAGAATCCAAAGTAATAACAAGCAGTTCTGCACTTTTATATATTATGCAAAATATGAATTATGAATGACAAGAGGCTGTCTGCAAGAAGTGCAACAAGCAAGGCTTTTATTTTTCACATTAAAGAGCCCCGAAAGAAACATCATTCTCTTGACTTCCTCTCTCTCGGTTTCATGTGGGCGTCACTTTCATCTTTTGCACAGTGTTCAGTATTTGTGTCAGATTTCTCCAGAAGCTGCGGTGTGTGTGTGTGTTGTTTTGGATGTGACTGTGGCTCTGCTGAGAGGCCTGAACAGCACCGGTGTGGAGGATGCAGAGATGCAAGAAAGCCCACAGAGTGACAAACGCTTTAGAGAGCAGCGTCCTCTGCTTCCAGCGGCCACAGAAACACACGCGGCAGGAGAATTCAAGATCAGTCGCTCTATCCTTTCATTCATCCCACACTGCACTTCTGAAAAACCACTGCCTGAAAATCTGTAGCTGAGGTTACAGTTCAATCCCGCATTTACAAACACCATTCAGGGTGGAAAAACTATTAGTGTGACCTGGAATTCAATGGGTAGTACTAATGCTATTAAAAAGGCATAGCCACTACTAGTCCAAGGTTTGAGGTCAGTAAGATGTTTTTACATCTATTTTTACATTTATTTCCATTACATTTATTATTTTTAGAATTATTATTAAATATTGCGAACATATTTAAAAAATGTAATGTATGCATGTGATGCAAAGCAAGATTTCCAGCATTATTGCGGTGTTCTTTAGTGTTGTATGATTTTGAAACATT
Organism: Danio aesculapii; assembly: GCF_903798145.1. Lineage (NCBI taxonomy): Eukaryota > Metazoa > Chordata > Actinopteri > Cypriniformes > Danionidae > Danio > Danio aesculapii. The sequence continues at coordinate 9,701,159 of NC_079449.1, read as the reverse complement.
TCTTATTGTTATCAATGCTGTAGACATTGGAGCTGCCTTATATTATTGTTTATTTGTTTGTTTAGTTGCAAAAAAATGTCAGTATCATACTTTAATACTATAATACTGAAATTAAGTATTATACTGACATTTAAATTAAGTATTTGACTGACATTTACATAGACAAACTGAAAATTTGCAGTTGAAATTGAAATAAAAATAATAGAAATAATAATAATAATAATCATTATTAATATGAACTAATTATTACAAAACTAATATGTTAAATTTATTATTATTGTCAATTATTAATGTATTATTATACTTTTAATATAATATAATTGTAATTATCATTTTTTGAATATAATATTATTATATTATTAATGCTGGGCAAAGATGAATTGCATCCAAAATAAAAGTTTGTTTTTACATAACATATATATTTGAAATAAACATATTTTATATGTATTTTATAATACACACTCATACATAAAAACTAAACTATACAAAAATGTTGACATTATTTTACCATGTACACACACACACACACACACACACACACAATAAATATACACAGACTATACACAAATAAAATGTAAATACAAACTTTAATTTGGATGCGATTTGTCTTTGCCCAGCACTAACTATTATAAATACAATCATAATAACAAAAGACACTGCTGCCTATGTAATAATAATAATAATAATAAATAACAGTGTTGTGTATCATTACATATTTTAAAATATCCCTGCACAATTAATACACTGGCCATTAACTTATTCTCAAATTTTGGTCCTGATAACTATTTAACCGTCCTATTAACCTAGGGGTCAATTTGGCCCTACTGAATTATACATACTTGCATACTTGACATATTTGTTTTTGCTTCAGATGTAATGACTTTCCTTTATTTAATGTGGATTACTCTGTAAACATAAAATTAACATGGACATCATTTTTCAACATCGTTTTGTAACCAAGGTGATCCTGTACCTAATTTAGTGAGATGATGATTTACCAATTTGGCAATGGGTAATCTAGATGTATAAGGGGCAAGGAGTGGGGGAGGGGTGATTGGGTTATTACTAGGGCTATTTAAGAAGTCAACCATGGGATAAATTACTTTACACAAGTCTTTTAGTTAAAAAGAAATACAGATTTTGACCCAAAAGTTCAAAAGTGTTGCCAGAATTGTGGGTTAATAGTAGGGTTAAAATCTTGGTCTAAATTTGAGAATTGTATGGCCTTAAATCAAGGTTTGTTATCAGTTTTTTGTAATGCAGCAGAATTTCGAAATACTATTTAATCTCTTTATTCACTGTAAACTTCCCTCTGCCATCAGCGTGATTGGCATCTTATTAAAAGCAGATCTGCATAACCGGATGGTCTGTTATCCACTGGCAAAACACTCACAATCACCTCCATTCAGCTCAGTTTAACCACCACAACCACCAATGACTGCAGGCTGAACAAGTCAAAGCTGGAGATTCATGAAGAAATCAACTCTGAGGACTATTAAAGGCTTTGTAAAACTGCACTACATATGACATCTCCTTTATTCTCAGATGAGGCCGATGACTCTGATATGGTTGTTTTTGTAAATTACATACTTTTCGGTGTGTAACCACAAGGCAAGTTACAACCGTGCCATTTACAAAAGTTTCAAAGTCAAGGCTCAAACAAAGTACATTATCACAAATCCAGAGGGGTGATAGAAAAGCCTGGTAGGTGTTTCTGTAACCTGTTAACAGCAGTATCAACCATTCATATCGTGCTGTTCTGGAGATACAGTGTCCTGAGATTGGCTAATATTGATTAATATGAGCAAATAAAGCTGTGTAAAAAACACCTCAGGCCTGTTAATTTGGCTGAAAACCTAAATTAAAATTTATTTTATAAATATAAGGCCAATACTTCAATGCACACCAGCAAGCATTTTTTACCCAGCAAACAATTTTGTGTTTAATAGACATCTAAACATAGACAGCTTGGCTAAAATAAGGCTAAACTTGGCCGGTCAGTGAAAATCTAATAGACATCTAAGAATATCCCAAAAATAGACTAGTCATCAAATAGACAGATTAGACAGACTTTATATGTGTAGTCATTCATTTCTGTCTATTTGATGACTAATCTAGTTTCAACATATTCTTAGATGTCTATTAGATTTACACTGACAGTCCATATTTAGTCTTGTTTTAGCCAAGAAGATTATGTTTAGACATCTATTAGACATCTTTTAAAAACAAAAAACGCTTGCTGGGAATGTATGATAGATGTTTAATAGACATCTAAACATGGATGTCTCAGTTAAAACCAGGCTAAATTTGGGCTGTCAGTGAAAATCTAATAGACGTCTAAGAATAGCCCAAAATTAGACCATGTCATCAAATACACAGTGTGTAATCTGTCTATTAGATGATTAGTCAAGTTTTGGGTTATTCTTAGATGTCTATTAGATTTCACTGACAGGCCAAATTTAGCCTAGTTTTAGCCAAGACGTCCAAGTTTAGATGTCTGTTAGACATCTTTTAGATGTCTATTATAGAGTCAGCATTTGTACATTATTTATTTGCACAAACTAAATTTAACTGATGCTTTTTATGGTCATTTAAGGATGAAAATCTAATAGACGTCTAAGAATAATACAATAATGACATTGTCTAATTTTGGGCTATTCTTAGACGTCTATTAGATTTTAGACAGCCCAAATTTAGCCTGGTTTTAACTGAGACATCCATGTTTAGATGTCTATTAAACATCTATCATACATTCCCAGCAAACATTTTTTGCTTTTAAAAGATGTTTAATAGATGTCTAAACATAATCTTCTTGGCTAAAACAAGACTAAATATGGACTGTCAGTGTAAATCTAATGGACATCTAAGAATAGCCCAAAATTAGAAAATGTCATCAAATACACAGTGTGTAATCTGTCTATTAGATGACTGGTCTAGTTTTGGGTTATTCTTAGATGTCTATTAGATTTTCATCCTTAAAAAATCATTTAAAAAGCATCAGTTAAATATCGTGCAAATAAATAATGTACAAATGCTGACTTTATAATAGACGTCTAATAGATGTCTAATAGACATCAAATAGACGTCTAAATTTGGAGTTGGAAATAGTTCCTGCTAATTTACTCACCCACAGGTCATCCAAGATGTAGGTGACTATGTCCGAAATTGCCTACTACTCCAGTATGTGCTACATTTTAATTTATTACACGACCGTTACAATAGAATGTTCTAAAGTATGAATGTGTGTAGTAAAAACAGAATTCAGAAGTACCACATCAGTCATTTGTTATTGTCATGTGACCTACCAGTGTCACTTCACTACCATTCATGAATTCTCTCACGTGGCATCATGGGATCCACTGGATGTAGCACATGTAGCGTCCACTGGATGTGCACTTCAGAATCCCGTCAGAAGTGGTAGGTCACCCAGGTATTTATTTACTGTTTTTACAATGCTATGAATTCGGACATACTACTCAGCTCACATACTGTTTTAATGTGCCATACAGTAGGGAAGTATGCAATTTCAGACATAGCCAGTGTAATGTTTGTACCAAGATATGATCGCAAAGTAGCAAACCGCCATTCAGAATCAAGCTATATATGTTTTGGATTTGAAGAACCAAAATCCTGGAAGGACTGGTTTTTATCAAAAGATGTTTAAACATTAAAGACATTTTTTTTTCCACATTTCTTCTTTTCTCATGTTTACCAAGTGTCCAGGTATAAGTGGAGGTCGGTGTAGTGGTATTGAATAACAGCTGTCAGACAGGGTCAGTGGTCTCGGTTAACCAGACTCACCAAGCTGGAAGGATGTAGGGTCGCTCTTGACCCCGGGTCCGGCCCCTGTGCCCGCTGCCACCTCCAGTCTGTATGTGACTCCTGCCACCAGACCGGGAATCACCACCGAGTGTGTAAAACCATCCACCGTGCGGTTGATGTGGTATCGGCTTTCATTACCAAGACACCAGATCTGAGGGAGGATCAAAGAAAACATGACAAGCGGTTAGCGGATAATAAAACATTATTTATGCTGAATAACAAGTCGGTTGGTGTAAGACTGAGTCTTTTAAAGTGATACTAGCATACATTACCAGGCCAATAGTTGGAAACTCCTACGCATTCTTTACTATTATTGTTTTTCCACATTTCAAACAAGATAAATGTCTATAATATAAGCAAATGACATTAATAAACGTATAGAAATTAAATAGAGCCCATACAAAGCTTTTTAAAAATTAATAACAATACTATTTATAATTACATTTAATTAATTTGTTTTACATTGTTTCAAACATTAAAACAGAACATAATTTTAGGATCATAGGAAGCATACACTCTGACAAGCATGTTCAAATCATATTATTATAATAATTATTATTACGGTAACACTTTATTTTGATGGTCCATTTGAGTATAACAGTGTAGTTGACTGTCCGTTTAATATCTGCTGATACTGCTCCTTCAACACACATTTAACTGACTATAAGAAACTTTTCAAGTACATGTAAACTTACACTAACCCCAATCTAATGAGAATTAGTTGGGATGTAGATGCAATGTAACTTAAATTTAACAAATAGACCATCAAAATAAAGTGTGACCATTATTCTTCTTCTTCTTCTTATTATTAACAGCAACAATAATTTTATAATAATATTAATAACACTAACACAAACAACATACGAAACATACACTCCTACAAGTGTATTCAAATCATATTATTATTACTAGCATTGTTATTATTATAATAATTATTATTATTAACAATATAATATAATATAATATAATATAATATAACACTAACACAACATAAGCATACACTCCTACAAGTGTGTTCAAATCATATTTTTATTATAATTATTATAAGCACTATTATTATTAGCAATAATAATATTTATAATAATAATAACACAAATAACATAAGCACACACTGCAACAAGCGTGTTCAAATCATATTATTATTGTTAGCATTTTAATTATTAACGGCAATAATATTTATAATAACACTAACATATAATATAGCAAGCATACACTCTAACAAGTGTGTTCAAATCATATTATTATTAGCATTATTATTATGATGATGATTATTATTAACAGCAATAATAATATTCATAACAATATTAATAACACTAACACAAATAACAGGAAGCATACATCAGACAAGCGTGTTCAAATCATATTATTATTATTAGCACTATTAATATTAACCGCATTAATAATATTAGTAATAATATTAATAACACTAACACATATAACATCGCAAGCATACACTCCGACAAGTGTGTTCAAATCATATTATTATTATTATTATTATTATGAACAGCAATAATAATATTTGTAATAATATTAATAACACTAACTTATTCTTATTAATAATATTATTATTATTATAATTAGCATTATTATTATTACAACAGCAATAATAACATTTAGAATGATATTAATAACATTAATACAAATAACAAAATGACATTAAAGAATTGAAACAAATATTTAGACAAAACTATTTTTATATAAACATGTATTTAATACAAAGTGTTGTCTAATAATAATATAAAAATGATAACAATAAAGAAATAAGAGTAATTATTAGTAGTAATAGTAATGTTGTTATCATTTGTGTCAGAAAACTATTTTTAAACAGCTATATAGAGCAGTGTTTTGATCAACATCCTTTAAAGACCATTAAAAAGCATCAGTTAATTTTGTGTGTGCGCTTGTGCAAATAAATTATGTACAAATTCCCTCAAACAGTCTTCAAACCTGTGTACATCTCCGTCGCCCCTCCTGCATGAATTCACAAGCTATCATGTAGCACTAAAGTTGAAAGATGTCATGAAAACAATATTCAGCAGCTCCATCAACACTCCCTATCAGTGGTGGACGTCCAGCGTCTCCGTCCTCATGTCAGAGGTCTGTTTTCCCTGAGCAGGAGATGCAGTTCTCCGTGTTTTGATTGGGCGCAGTGAACCCTGCTCTGTTTCCTCCTCTCGGGAAGCTCAGTCAGCCGTGCGTCCAAATGAGCATCAAAGTGTGTGCGCGGAGCCCGAGATCAGCGACCCTCACCCTGACACAATCACAGGCCCAGCAGGAGAGCCGTTCACTGGGGCCAAACATCACATCAGCCCCTCTCTGATCACCTGACTTCCAGCACACACGTCTATGCTGACTCCACACAAGCACACCAGGAGGAAAAAAAGCTTTTCCCAAGCACCCCTTGTTTTAGGAAAAAAACTAAAGAACAGTGCCTTGTGTACATGCAAGTTCTTAAAGGGTCCCGAAACACCAAAACACATTTTTTTGAGATGTTGACAGTCATATTCGTGTCTCACACTGCTAAAAACATTATTAAGACACATATTTCACAAAAAAAAATGAAAACTGGTTGTTTTTTTGTGTTATTTCGAGCAAATTCATTCTTTCGGCTTGAAAAGAAATTTAGAAGCTACATCACAGAGATTAAATCCTTGTGTGAATTCCAGCTTGAAGACTAGATGTCTGTACTGGCAGGTGCAACGTGACATCTTTGAGCTTTCATCATTAGAAAGACTTGGTTCGAACCAATCAGCGCGCTCTATTGTGAATGAGATGCAACTTCAATAATATGCATGATAGCTTTAAGACTGTTTTTACCTGTTACAGTGTTCAGACGGCAGAGAGACACCACATTGGTTTGCCAACAGTAATTAAAACAAGTGGAAGAAGAAGAATTGTTTGGAGACATGGGTCATCAGTGTTGTATTTATAAATGTGCTGCAAGGAAGGTTTCGTTTTCATTTCCCCGCTATGAGAGCGCAACTGGACTCATGTGTGGATTACAGTGGTCTGCTAACATGCGTCAAAAAATGTTTGTAAGGAACATTTTTTACCCGAGAGCTTTTCGCATCTGAAAATGGTGAAAACCGGATTTTCCACTCGCCTCCTTTTAAAAAAGACGCAGCTCCAATTGGTGTTGATTGTCCTGTCTCTACGGATTGGGTAAGTGTGTGATCCGTGTTCCTTGTTTATGTTTATTCAGAGGCAAAGTTAGTTAGTATCGTCAGCAGTACTCTTTCAGTTTTTAAAGACAGACCTTAGTCAAAATGATTGCGCTACTAAGTTTACAGTACGTTAATATCACTACAATATTATGGACTGAAAGGTCCACTGTAAATGCTGCTCTCCGAGTGTAAACATGTAAACACCTTAAACTATTACAGTCGTGTAGGATTTTCGCTGCATTTTGTGACAGGATAGCCTATACACACACGGCTTTCTGACGCTACCTACTGAATGCATCTAAGTTACAGAGAAATGCGGGGGTTTTTTATTTCTCCCATTTGGCGTGCAGTATCAAGCATTCCATTAAAACACTCTTTCAGCAGTTCTTCGCATCCATATCTTGTTTGTCACGGGGGGGCATGCATGAAATGTTGCTGAATGAAATCGAAAATGCCAAACTGCAGTTAAAGTTGACAAATTAAGAATTTGGCTAGTAATTCGATTACTAATGTCCATGTAAACGTAGTCACTGTCTTTCTCCCCTGCTTCTGTGTGTTGTTTTGCCTCTGTGAAAATTAGCGCATGCTTCACAGTCCAAGGACATTGCTGTAGGTTAATTGAATAAACTAAATTGGCCGTAGTGTGTGAGTGTGAAAGAATGTGTATTGGTGTTTCACAGTGCTGGGTTGCAGCTGAAGGGCATCCGCTGTGTAAAATATATGCTGGATAAGTTAGCGGTTCACTGTAGAAACCTCTGGTTAATAAAGGAACTAAGCCAAAGGAAAATGAATGAATGAAGCCAATGGTTACGGATTTCCAACATTTTTCAAAATATCTTCTTTGTTCAACAAACAACACGACTGATTCAGAAAAAAGTGAAGTGAAGAATTTATCTTTTTTGGGTTTGCTATTACGGGCGACACGGTGGAGCAGTGGGTAGCACAATCGCCTCACAGCAAGAAGGTCGCTGGTTCGAGCCTCAGCTGGGTAAGTTGGCATTTCTGTGTGGAGTTTGCAAGTTCTGCTTGTGTTCACGGGGGTTTCCTCTGGGTGCTACATTTTCCTCCACAGTCCAAAGATGCGCTAAATCAGCCATAGAGTATGTGAGTGTTTCCTAGTGCTGGGTTGCGGCTGGAAGGACATCCGCTGCATAAAACATATGCTGGATAAGTTGGTGGTTCATTCCGCTGTAGCGACCCCTGATTAATAAATCACTTTAAAACTAATATTGATATTAACATTTAAAAAATGTTTTTAGGGGGATATGAACCAAATTTAGACATCCCTAAAGGCTTTGGAGCGATAATAATAATAATAAAAAAAAAGTTAGAAAGTGAGGGTCTTCAGAGGATCCTGAAGTTTTCCTGGGGCACAATGTGGCAGTAAAAAAAAAAGGTTACTAGAAAAGTGATTAGCAAAAATCTTCCTCCGCCCAATTTAACAAGCATGAAATTACTCAGTGGCTTTTCCTGCTACTGCCTGAAAACATTTACCTGGAAAATCAACTGGGACTGAGCGGCTCTTCCCGTCAGCCGCGGCCTACAAACTAACTGCTGAAACACCACAAACCTATTAAAAGCAGAGCGCCTGAGAGGAGGAGCGCACGAGATGGGCTTTGTTATCTTGTTTGGACATGAAAAGCACAGAGAAAAGGAGAATAAATAAGGAGAAAGAATGGAGAGTAGCTGGGAAATTGCTGCTGGAATTATATTTGCTCGTATGAGAATGACTACAAATACAAAGCAAATGCTAAAAGACCCAAAGCGCCTGTAAAAATGATAATCCTCAGACATAATAATCTTAAGAAAAGCAACGCAGCATGTTTACAAAGGAACAATTTGGTTGGGGAAAAACATGCTGTGTACAATCATAAAATGCAAAACCTGCTGTATTATATTTGAAGTAAAACAAATACTTCATAGCATTATATCCATATAGGGCGACACGGAGGCGCAGTGAGTAGCACAATCGCCTCACAGCAAGAAGGTCGCTGGTTTGAGCCTCGGCTGGGTCAGTTGGCATTTCTGTGTGGAGTTTGCATGTTCTCCCTGTGTTCGCGTGGGTTTCCTCTGGGTGCTCCTGTTTCCCCCACAGTCCACGGACATTCACTATAGGTGAATTGATAGACTAAATTGACCATGGTGTATGTGTGTAAATGGGTGTGTATGGGTGTTTTCCAGTGATGGGTTGCAGCTAAAAGGGTCTCCCCTGTGTAAAAACATTTGCTGGATAAGTTGGCAGTTCATTCATATGAATTATATCCATATATAATTTAAAAGAATAAATAAAATATATAGACGGTTCTCACTCAAGTAACTTAGGACCAGAATAGCACATGAATAAATTGTTAAATTATTATTTAAAAATTGTAATTAAGTAAAAATGTCTTGGTATTTCATTTAAATTTTAAATTAATTATTAAATTATAAATAAATAATTATATTTATATAAGTTATTATATAAAATTTAACATTTTAAATTAATATAATTTTAAACAATGTTACTTTTCATTAATTTTTATTTATCTTTATAATTTCAGTGTTATTTATCTCTAATAGTTGATAATTATGAGCAGGTAGTTATCCGATCACATACAGTGAGCTATATTTATTGTCCTAGTATTTTTGATTTCATAAACAAGAGAGAGTTTAATTAACTTCTTTATTGTGTCAACAAATTCACTTTATTCTTCACGTTCGAGTGGGCGCAGCCATTGGAATGTTTTTGGCTCGAGACTTCCGGTCTCATTCACTTCCATTCATTTTTAGAAGTTAAAAACAGCTCGGTTTGCTGGTTGATGTTGCAAACGATGTTTTCTTATTATATTTTTCTACGTTGTCTGTATAGTCATGAAAACACTTGCGTGTAGAGCAAGTAGTTTGACCGTTTTGTGTCGTTTATTATTCCTAGTCATTTCTCCCATAGGCAGCTGAGTCGGAAGTTCAAAAACGAGCGCACTTCCACATTGAAGAATAAGGTCAATACAGTTAAAGTTATATTTTTTCCCCAATTTTTGTTTAAAGGAAAGAAGATTTTTTTCAACACATTTCTAAACATAATAGTTTTATTAACTCATTTCTAATAACTGATATATTTTAATTTTGCCATGATGACAATAAATAATATTTGACTAGATATTTTTCAAGACACTTCTATACACAGCTTAAAGTGACATTTAAAGGCTTAACTAGGTCAATTAGGTTAACTAGGCAGGTTAGGGTAATTAGGCAAGTCATTGTATAATGATGGTTTGTTCTATAGACTATCAAAATATATATATATAGCTTAAAGGGACTAATAATTTTGACCTTAAAATGTTTTTTTTTTAATTAAAAACAGCTTTTATTCTAGCCAAAATAAAACAAACAAGACTTTCTTCAGAAGAAAAAAATATTATCAGACATACTGTGAAAATTTCCCTGCTCTGTTAAACATAATTTGGGAAATATTTAAAAAAGAAAAAAATTATTCAATAATAAAATAATTCTGACTTCAGCTGTATGTATAATATGACCAAATCTGTGTTTGTTTATTATCATTTATATTTCTTTTATCTATATGTATGTTTTGTACTATGTTAATTGTTAGTGCTTTGGCAACATTGTGCTTTATTTCACAGCCAAGCCAATAAAGCTCTTTGAATTTGAGTAAGACAGACGCGAACGCACACACACTTCTTGATGGTTATAAATGAATCATTGTAAATCAAGGGTGTCCAAACTCAGTCCTGGAGGGCCAGTGTCTTGAAGAGTTTACCTCCAACCATAATGAAACACACCTAAACCAGCAAATTAAGCTCTGACTAGATATACTAGAGACTTCCAGGTATGTGTTAAAGCAAATTGGAGCTAACCTCAGCAGGATACCGTCCCTCCAGGACCAAGTTTGGACACCCCTGTTGTAAATATACTGATTATTATTATTTTTATTATTTATTACTGTTTCATCCTAAAATGTTGTTTATTAAATGGTGGCTCAATGGTTAGCACTGTAGCCTCACAGCAAGAAGGTTGTTGGTTCAAGCCCCGGCTGGGTCAGTTGGCATATCTATGTAATTAGGCAAATGTTTGTTAAATGTACAGTTTATTCTGATTTATTATTATTTGTATTATTATTTATTTATATATTATTTTTTGTTTTATTACTACTGCTACTTATTGTGTTTACAGTTTTTTTTATACATGCGTGTTCTTTTTACTGTAAACTTTATAAATGCTTTAGCAATACATTTGTAACATTTGTCATGCCAAGCAGCTATTGAATTAAATTGAGAGAGAGAGAGAGAGAGAGAGAGAGAGAGAGAGAGAGAGAGAGAGAGAGAGAGAGAGAGAGAGAGAGAGAGAGAGAGAGAGAGAGAGAGAGAGAGAGAGAGAGAGAGAGAAATTATTAATTATCTACATATTCCCAATTTGAGAGTATCTGTCTTGCGAAGGTTGTAGTAATGCCGTTTATGAACCACTAGGAGGCAGCAAGTCACAACACCAAAATTCCCCTCAATGAACATTCACCGGTAAATTCCCCTCATTCATTCAGAAGCACGCCGTATTCTGAATGGAGCTTGTAACTAAGTAAATATGATTTCCTCTTCCACTTCCCATTTCCTCTTTTACCCCAGTTCTTTATTAAGTTGTGTTTTTTCGTGTTCTCTTTGTCTCTGTGTGTGTTGTGGGTGTTTTGTTTGGGTTTTACCTTGTACTCCTGCACGACGCCGTTCTGCTCCTCCTCTGGCGGCGGTTGCCAGGCGACCAGGACTGCTGTGCCGTTGTCTCCACTTCCTGTTACGGTGACGCCTCTGGGAGCAGCGCTGGGAGCTGAAAAGATAACACAAATTATACACACCTTACAACAACATCAACCTGCGTCTGTGCATGTACTGTGCATATACATAATTGTGATCCAAATCTTGTAAAGACCTGTGAAGAGATGAAGCCAACAATCGAGGACAACACGTACACTTTAACACAAATAACGTTAACCTACACTTTATTAAGCATGTACACATGGACATCAACTTATATGCTATAAAACCGCAGGTTAACTATGTTTATATATACTAACTTTAACTGTTAGAAGCTATTAGTTACTATTTGATTAAAGTAAATTGTAACTAATAACCTTAATTTTTCGAATTTGATTACAATGCAAAGTATTCACTGGCCACTTTATTAGGTACACTTGACCAACTGCTTGATGCAAATTTCTAATCAGATAATTACATGGCAGCAACTCGATGCATTTAGGCATGTAGACACAGTCAAGACGATCTGCTGCAATTCAAACTAAGCATCAAAATGCGGAAGAAAAGTGATTTAAGTGACTTTGAATGTGGCGTGGTTGTTGGTGCCAGACGGGCTGGTCTGAGTATTTCAGAAACTGCTGATCTACTGGGATTTTCACACACAGCTATCTCTAGGGTTTACAGAGAAAGGTCCGAAAAAGAGAAAAAAATATCCAGTAAGTTGCAGTTCTGTGGGCGCAAATGCCTTGTTGATGCCAGAGGTCAGAGGATCAGGCTGGTGGTGGTGGTGTAATGGTGTGGGGGATATTATCTTGGCACACTTTGAACCATTAGTATCAATTGAGCATTGTGTCAACGCCACAGCCTACCTGAGTATTGTTGCTGACCATGTCCATCCCTTTATGAACACAGTATACCCATCTTCTGATGGCTACTTCCAGCAGGATAACGCACCTTGTCATAAAGCACGAATCATCCCAGACTGGTTTCTCCCCAATCTAATAGAGCACCTTTGGGATGTGTTGGAATGGGAGAATCGCATCATGGATTTGCAGCTGATAAATCTGCAGCAACTGTGTGATGCTATCATGTCAATTTGGAGCAAAATCTCAGAGGAATATTTCCAGTACCTTGTTGAACCTATGCCATGAAGGATTAAGGCAGTTCTGAAAGCAAAAGGAGGTCCAACTCGGTAAGGTGTACCTAATAAAGTGGCCAGTGAGTGTACAGTTGAAGTCAGAATTATTAGCCTTACTGTTCAATTTTAATTGATTTAATTAATTTTAATCCAATTTCTTTCGAACAGAGAGAAGACAGTGAACATTTCCTTGATCCATTAAATATCACATGAGATATATTTGAAAAAGATTTCACAGTCCTCACTGTGTTCCCAATGGCTTCCAATTTGTTTGACTAAAATTACACACATACATTTGGTACCATGTATTCACACACCATGTACATGTTGTGTTTAACCCGACATGTCTGCATGCAATCATTTCATAGCTTGTGTGTGTTCTCCGAAACACATGCAAGCACTCATTTTAATAGTACACACTCGGCAGTATTAGTGCACTTAAATAATGAGCAGCGACTGCCAAGCAACATGATTCGCGCTGCCAGATGCCAACTGAACCAATAGTTGAGCTGAGGGTGAACAGAGCGATGCCACTGCACTGCACTCCACATGGCTGTTATCCACTTATCACATAAATGAACATTAACACAAAGCCCCGGAGAGAAACATTTGGTTTCTGTTTGCTCTCCAACGCTTCACATCTCAATTTGACCTTCCAATGTAAAATACTTGCACGCACACATACTTAAACGCACACACATAAACACACACACAAACCTACAAGCACACAGACCAAATTAAATATCAAAAATATTTCTGTTAACTCAAATAAAACCAAAAATTTGCAATAAATTAAAAATCTAAACTAAACTGAAACTAAAAGCAGATTTTAAACTAGTGCCAAAACAAAACTTTAAAAAATAAAAATGCTGAATTATAATAACCTTGACACAAACACACACAGACAGAGACACACACTCAGACACACAGAG
>NC_079449.1:9644864-9684864 GCF_903798145.1 Danio aesculapii | reverse complement strand
GCACACAACATTATTATGTAAACTTAAACTTGTATTTTGTATGTGTATTAAATATAGTTGTGTTTAATAGTTAAAAAGCGCAAAAAAATTTAATAATAATAATAATAAATTGAAAAACCCTCAAACTTTTATTTTGTATATGTCTAGCTGTGTTTAAACATTAAAAAGCACAAACAAATTCTAAGTATAATTTAATAATAATAATAATTATAATTTTATTTTACACAATTTTATTTTACATTGACAAACGCTCAAACTTCTATTCTGTATATGTATCTGTATATATAACAATTTAATAATAATGATAAATAATAATAAAAATAATTACAATACATTGACAAACACAAACTTATTTTGTACTTGTCTAGTTGTGTTTAATCATTAAAGCACAAAAATTTAATAATAATAATAATAATACATTGAAAAACACTCAAACTTTAATTTTGTATATGTCTAGCTGTGTTTAAACAATAAAAAGCACAAACAAATTCTAAGTATAATTTAATAATAATAATAATTATAATTTTATTTTACACAATTTTATTTTACATTGACAAACGCTCAAACTTATATTCTGTATATGTCTAGCTGCGTTTAATCATTAAAAGCACAAAAAATTCAACAATAATAAAAATAATCACAATATATTGACAAACACTCAAACTTATTTTGTACGTGTCTAGTTGTGTTTAATCATTAAAAAGCACAAAAAATTAATAATAATAATAATAATCAATTGAAAAACACTCAAACGTTTATTTTGTATATGTCTAGCTGTGATTAATCATTAAAAAGCACAAAAAAATGAAATAATAATAATACTTTTGCATATGTCTAGCTGCATTTAATCGTTAAAAAACAATTTTTTAAATAATAATAATAATATTAAGAATAATAAGACATTGACAAACACTCAAACTTTTATTTTGTATATGTCTAGTGTTTAATTGTTAAAAAGCCGTAAATAATAATAATAATAAATAATATTTGTTAAATTCACAAACACTCAAACTTTTATTTTGTCTGTGTCTAGTTGTGTTAAACCGTTAAAAAGCACAGAAAAATAAAATAATAATAATAATAATAATAATAATAATAAATAAGAATACATTGACAAACACTAAAACTTTTATTTTGTATATGTCTAGCTGTGTTTGATCTTTAAAAAGCACTAATAATAATAAATATAATAAATAAATAATAATAAATAGTACTACTAAAACTACTAATACTAGTAATAATTAATAATAATAATAATCAATTGGCAATATTAATTTGCCATACAAAACAATGTTTATATTTTTAAACATTTATAATATAATTGTATGAGGCAGCAAATGTTCCCGTCTCATTTGTACAATGACTTCAGTGATTGAATGAGAAAGAAATAGAGCAGTCGGTCAGATTCTCACCCTCCTCCAGGGTCTTTCCCACTTTGATGTCGCTGTCGGTGCCCTGGAACTCATTGAAGAAAGGGCGCACTTTGAACTCATAGGTGCTGCCCTTCTTGAGCTGCGTGACGACAGCGCTGTGCTCCCCCGGGGCTCCGACCTCAAACATGGCCCAGTCCACACGCTGCAGAGCGCCTTCTGGAGACGGACGGTACATCACTTTATAGCCCTGAATATACTGAGACTGCTGCTCCACCTGAACACAACAACAACAGAACAAAAACACATGGTTATTTAATCGATGCTATTTTAATCTTACGAGTCTCAGGCTGCTTGTCCAAGTGTTTAATCTCATGCTAAGCGTTTGTTTTCTGTTAATGTCAATGGTAGCACCATGTTTTTTAAGTGCCTTATTTATAATCGCGATATTTTTCAAGACACTTCTATACAAGCTTAAAGTGACATTTAAAGGCTTAACTAGGTCAATTGGGTTAACTAGGCAGGATAGGGTAATTAGGCAAGTTATTGTATAATGATGGTTTGTTCTGTCGACTATCAAAAAATAAATAGCATAAAGGGGCTAATAATGTTGCCTTAAAATGGTTTTTAAAAAATTAAAAACTGCTTTTATTCTAGCCGAAATAAAACAAATAAGACTTTCTCCAGAAGAAAAAATATTATCAGACATACTGTGAAAATTTCCTTGCTCTGTTAAATGTTATTTGGGAAATGTTTGAAAAAGAAAAATAAATTCAATGGGGGCTAATAATTCTGACTTCAACTGTATATACACACAGCTATCTTTACTGTATAGCATCCTATTGACCTTATTCTTCAATGTGGAAGTGCGCTCGTTTTTGCGATTGTTTTAGAACTTCCGATTCAGCTGCCTATGGGAGAAATGACTATGAATAATAAACACCAGAAAACGGTTGAACTACTTACTCTACAAACAAGTATTTGCATGACAATACAGACAAAATAGAATAATATAATAAGAAAATATCAGTTTGCAACATCAAGCAGCAAAACGAGCTGTTTTTAACTTCTAAAAATGAATGGAAGTGAATGAGACCGGAAGTCTCGTGGCAAAATGTTTCAAATGGCTGCGCCCACTCGTACGCGGAGAATAAGGTGAATAGAAAGTATTAATTCAAAAGAGAGATCTGTCATTTATGCTGGCCACTGTATATCTGGGCTAATGCTTCAGAAATGCTTCTAATACGATGATTTGTTGCTCAAGCAAAATAAAAAAGTTTGAGTTTGTTTTTATCATTAACACATCTAACATTTTGTAACTGACTTTCCTAATTTTATCATGTTATAATGCAAGTTGACAATCGTGTGTTACTTCTTACATGAAGTGTTTTTCATATGGGAGGTGCGTTTAGGACATATGGCCGTGGAGGGAGGAGAACTGTACACGCTTGTAAAGATTTTAATCAATTCTTGATCCGCCCCAATAAAAGCAGATGTCGTTTCAGCTGCTTCTGATTAAATGCGTATAAAGTGCAAACGACTCAAATGGTTAAAAAGAAACATGTAGGGAAATGATTTCTGCTCGTGTGTGCAAAGGAAGTCTGGTACGGGATTAACATCAGCTTCGGTTGCCCTCAGCATATAATTAACAGTTCATTTGTTCAACATAAAACAGGATAAATTTTAGGGAGCTTTGAAATGTGCTTTTTTTATTCCACTGAAACATGAAGGCCGGGCATGAAGTAGCTCCTCCCCTTTAAAAAACAGCCAATAGCGTTTTTATCCAAGCTCTGCCAGTAAGAGTGGTTGAGCACAAGCGCATCAAATAAAAAGTGTCCTGAAGGGGCGGGGCATGAGATACTAGATAGCATTTGATTGGTCAGGAGATTTGATGAGAATCTCCTGACTGTTGCTTTAAATTCAAGTGAGGGCTAAAAGAGCCTATGTCAATAGGCCTATGTGTCAGTATAGTGGCAGTGTTACGTTTCACGTATGTTTTGTTTGTTCTGTTTTGCGTGCTCTTCTTTTTCTTCCGCTGTGTGTCATGTGCTGGTTCTAGGTGTGCAACCATTGGTCCAAGGAGCTGTCAATCACCATCGACACGCCAATCAAAACCGGGTCCGCTCCGTATAAAAGCCGTGCGCTTGCGCTGTTCTTGAGGAGCGCTTGGCTTACAGCCAGACTCCTCACTTGTGTCGGCCAGCCTGTTCATCTGTGTTTTGCTTACGGTTTTGCTTACAATTTGCTGTATTCTAGTTTTCTCTTTATCAAGAGACTTCGTTATTAGATATGCTTGTGCAGCTCAATAATTATCTAGTGAGAAATTGAACGATCTTTGTGAGAATTGGATTATATGAGATTGTGTTTTGCTAATGGCTAACAGTGTGTACTTTACGAGAACTCTAGTATTGTGAGCCGCTTAGAATATTTATTTGTTAGTTAGTTTAAGGAGGCGTTGCCACATGTGTAATTTTGTTTTGAGGTTATGAAGTTTAGTTAAGCTTCGTGCTGAAGATTACGGTTTTGTTTCTGCATTTTTCTTTGGTTAGTCAGTTTAGTGGGTTGGGGTTTAGTTAGATCGTTTTGTTATATTTATTTCTTTGTTTTGGCAACACTCCTATTTTCTTTAATTTAATTATTTAACATTACATTTATAAATGCATTCTCTCATTGTCTGACATTCACTTAATATTAAATACTTGATTTGTTTCACTTAACAAGTGGTCGTTGTATTCTCTGTCATCCAGCATCAGTAGACTCACTGAATGTTACGTTTCATCCTCTTTAATATTTTAACAACTTAAACACGTAACATTTAATGGTGGCAGCGGTGAGATTATTCCTTTTATTTGGGATATCCTTAAATTTGGATGAGCATTGTGAGATCTATTGTTGCTGGTGAAACAGAAACATTTGTGAACAGGAAGGTTTGATTAAAGAGCAGGTGTCTACGTTACTGTGAGTCAGACAAACTTATCACGAGTATGGCTGATTTTGATTTGGAACATTTTGTTAATGCACCGACTATTGAACAACTAGATAAATGCAGAAAGGATGATTTAATTCGCGTCGCTGAGCACTTTAAAATAAAGGTTTCTAAACAGCAGTTAAAACGAGAAATTAAGAGCATTGTTATGCACAAATTAGGTGAACTGGGTGTGTTGCAGTCGGCTGCTGAGAGTCAGCAAAGTTTACCTGGCGATGACGTCTGCACTCTTAATTCTGATGGTAAGGAAGCAAGCGAAGCTGCTGCGGAGGAGGGTTCTGAATCCAAAGCAGGTTTGCCACCTTTCGAACCTTTTACTCCGACTATGGCTGAGTCTGGAGGTGACGCGCGTCTTAAGTTGCGTTTGGCAAAAGTCCAAATGGAAGAGCGCGATAGAGTGGCAAAGCGTCACGCTGAGATGGAGTTGCGCCTTGAAATTCGTCGCCTGGAGATCGAGGCTGACAAAGAAGTCAAGTTGCGTGAACTTGAGATAAAGGCTGCTAGAGACACACCAGTTTCACAAGGGCAAGTGCCACCTGTGCAAGTCACCACTTCTACGACTGGATCAGGATTCTCGAGTAGTACATTTGACGTGAGTAAACATATTCCTCTTGTTCCTCAATTCAGAGAATCAGAGGTCGACTCATATTTCAATGTTTTTGAACGAGTTGCCTCTGCGTTACACTGGTCTAAAGAAATTTGGCCTCTGTTGTTACAATGCAAATTATCAGGAAAAGCTCAGGAAGTGTGCGCTGCTTTGTCCTTAGAGGACAGTTTAAATTATGAAGTTGTTAAAGCTGCAGTTTTGAGAGCTTACGAGCTTGTACCTGAAGCATATCGTCAGCGTTTTCGAAATCATAAAAAAAACGCTAATCAGACTTTTGTAGAGTTCGCAAGAGAAAAGTGTGTGCTATTTGACAAATGGTGCACATCTAGTAAAGTGTCAAATTTCCAAACGTTGCGTGAATTAGTCTTGCTAGAAGAGTTCAAAAGTTGTGTGCCCGAACGTGTTGTCGTTTATTTAAACGAACAGAAAGTAACTTCATTATCGCAAGCGTCAGTTCTCGCTGATGAATTTGCACTGACTCACAAGAATGTATTCACCCCTGCTCGTGTTGAAAAAGCATTAGCAAATTCCATTTCGAAAAGTCCAACCCGTTTTAAAAATCAGACAGTAAAAACCGGTGACGAGAGGGCCTGTTATTATTGCCATAAAACTGGACATTTAATAGCAGATTGTGCTGTGTTAAAGCGTAAGCAACAAAATTCTGTTCCTAAAAGTGTTGCTTTTGTAAAGACAGTGGATGTTGGTAAAACTCAGGCAGTTTCTGATAGGCTGGATGCAGATCCCAGTTATAAGCCTTTTCTTCTGGAAGGTTTTGTGTCCGTGGATAAATCCACGAGTCCGGTTAAAACAACCATCCTCCGTGATACGGGTGCGATGATTTCGTTTATTGCTGCTGACGTTTTGCCACTTTCTGATGAGACATTCTGTGGAAGTCATGTACTAGTGCGAGGGATTGAGATGGGTGTTACGAAAGTTCCACTTCATGAAATTCACCTGCAGTCTGATTTGTATACTGGCTCTGTGAAAGTTGGTGTGCGTGAAAGTTTACCTGTGCCCGGTGTACATTTCATTCTTGGCAATGATCTTGCTGGCGGTAAATTCATGCCAGTATTAGAGGTGTGTGAGAAACCTGTGTTGTCTGATCATTCGGACGATTTGATAAAAGATTATCCTGATGTGTTTCCTGCGTGCGCCGTTACGCGAGCGCAAGCCCGTAAATTCGCTGATGCGGATGATCTGGCTTCGACTTTTATGGCACCTAGCTTTGAGAACGATGTGTTGATGACTGAGAACAAAACTGATGAGAAATGCGATGTTCCAGAAACAGTGTGTGATTTGAAATTGCAAGTGACCAGAGAAAAGATTATTGCAGCACAAAAAGAAGACGGTTCTCTGCGCAATATCTTCTCTTTAGTTGTTCCGATGGAAGTTGCCAATAGAAGAAAAATTACTTTCTATATTGACAATGGATTACTGATGCGTAAGTGGTGTCCAGATATTACGAATGAATGGGCAGTCGTAAATCAAATTGTCATTCCTTTGTGTTACAGGCAAATGGTACTCTCCCTGGCTCACGATCACGATCTTTCAGGACACTTAGGTATTAAGAAAACTTACCAACGAATTCTGAAGCATTTCTTTTGGCCTAGGTTAAAGTCGGATGTAGCGAAGTTTTGTAGAACATGCAAGGCATGTCAGTTTTCAGGTAAGCCAAACCAAGTAATTCCACGAGCACCGCTTGTTCCAATACCAGTTATGGGTGAACCTTTTTCACATGTTATAGTTGATTGTGTTGGTCCTCTGCCCAAGACAAAGGCTGGAAACCAATACTTATTAACTATCATGTGTACGGCGACGCGGTTTCCCGAAGCTGTTCCGCTACGGAAAATCACTGCGCCTGTGGTGGTAAAAGCACTAGTGAAATTCTTTTCAACATTTGGTTTACCTCGAGTAGTTCAAACTGACCAAGGTACGAATTTTCTTTCAAAACTTTTTGCACAAGTACTGAAGACCTTAAACATCTCTCACAGAACAGCCAGTGCGTATCATCCAGAGAGCCAAGGTGCTTTAGAACGGTTCCACCAGACGTTGAAGTCAATGCTTCGTAAGTACTGCATGGACACAGAGAAAGACTGGGATGAGGGTACACCTTTAGTTTTATTTGCTATTAGAGAGGCAGTTCAGGATAGTCTAGGCTTCAGCCCAGCACAGTTAATTTTTTCACATTCCGTCCGAGGACCGCTCAAAGTACTCGAAGAGAATATACTTTCTCCGGTCACAAGTGTTAAAACGAATGTTTTAGATTATGTGAGCAAATTTCGTGAAAGATTACACCAAGCTTGTTCACTAGCGAAAGAGTCGTTACTGAACGCACAGACCGCTATGAAGAAGAAATTCGACCGTGCATCTGTTTTGCGTAATTTCAATGAAGGAGACCAGGTATTAGTATTGTTGCCTGTTGTTGGGTCTGCTTTTTCTGCACGTTTTGCTGGCCCATACAAAGTGATAAAGAAATTGAGTGATACTGATTATGTGATTGGCACGCCCGATCGCCGAAAAAAGTCCCGTGTCTGTCACATTAACATGTTGAAAGCTTACCACTCTAGAGAGTCGATTTGTACAGACCAAAAGGAAACTGAAACTGATATTTCAACTACTGCTCTGGTATCTGAAGTTCTTGATTCTGAGTCTAACTCATCTGAAGATGATGGATTGATTGTGCGTCACGAATATCAACAGTGCGCTCGACTTTCAAATTCTGAAGTTCTTGCTGACTTAGATTCTCATTTACATCTACCCGATTCACAGAGTAATGACATTAAAGAGTTAATCAGTTCTTTTCCAAAGCTTTTCAGTGATGTGCCGTCCTGTACTACAGTCTTGCAACATGACATCGAGGTGGGTACTGCTAGACCGATCAAACAGAATGCGTACAGAGTGAGTGCTGCGAAACGTTCCATAATGAAAGCCGAGGTTGATTATTTGCTGAACCATGGTTTGGCAAAACCGAGTTGTAGTCCATGGAGTTCACCGTGTTTACTGGTCACGAAAAGTGACGGTACTGCTAGATTTTGCACCGATTATAGAAAACTTAATGCTGTGACTGTTCCTGACTGTTTTCCTCTTCCGCGCATGGAAGACTGCGTGGATAATATTGGCTCAGCAATATTTGTTAGTAAATTAGATTTATTAAAAGGCTACTGGCAAATACCACTCACAGCTCGTGCATCCGATTTGTCTGCTTTTGTGACTCCGGATAATTTTATGCAATATTGCGTAATGGCTTTCGGCATGCGTAACGCGCCAGCCACATTTCAGAGACTCATTAACTGCGTGTTAGCTGGAGTTGAAAATTGTAATGCATACTTGGATGATGTCGTGATTTATTCCCATAGCTGGGAAAATCATATTTCCACTCTCAGGGAAGTTTTCATGCGTTTTGAGAAAGCATCTCTCACGATAAATCTTGCCAAATGTGATTTCGGACAAGCTACAGTCACATATTTAGGTAAAGAGGTAGGTCATGGTCAAGTGAAACCGGTGAATGCGAAAATAAATGCCATTGCAGAATTCCCCATTCCAACTACGCGAAAAGAACTGCGTCGATTTTTAGGAATGGCGGATTATTATCGCAATTTCTGTAAGAATTTCTCAACCGTTGCGAATCCGTTAACATCATTGCTTAGTCCATCTTGCAAATTCGCATGGTCTGATGATTGTCAGCAGGCATTTGAAAACATAAAAGCTCTCTTATGTAGCGCACCTGTGTTGGCCGCACCAGATGTTACGAAACCTTTTACGCTGGAGATTGATGCGAGCGCTGTTGGAGCAGGTGCAGTGCTCATACAAGAAGACGCCCGGGGTATTGAACATCCAGTATGTTATTTTTCTCGCAAGTTCAACAAGCATCAAGTAAACTATTCGACCATTGAGAAGGAAACACTGGCATTGTTAATGTCTTTGCAGTTTTTTGATGTGTATGTGAGTTCAAGTGGTTTTCCTGTTACTGTGTTTACTGACCATAATCCTCTAGTGTTTTTAGGTAGAATGTACAACCATAACCAGAGACTGATGCGTTGGTCCTTGGTAACCCAGGGATATAACCTGGTGATCAAACACAAGAGGGGGTCCGAGAACGTCATGGCTGATGCGCTATCCAGAGCTTGCAGTGTTGGGGGTTGGAGTGAGTAAATTATATACATTGTAATTATGTATATAATTTTTTTTTTGAGGGGGGAAGTGTTACGTTTCACGTATGTTTTGTTTGTTCTGTTTTGCGTGCTCTTCTTTTTCTTCCGCTGTGTGTCATGTGCTGGTTCTAGGTGTGCAACCATTGGTCCAAGGAGCTGTCAATCACCATCGACACGCCAATCAAAACCGGGTCCGCTCCGTATAAAAGCCGTGCGCTTGCGCTGTTCTTGAGGAGCGCTTGGCTTACAGCCAGACTCCTCACTTGTGTCGGCCAGCCTGTTCATCTGTGTTTTGCTTACGGTTTTGCTTACAATTTGCTGTATTCTAGTTTTCTCTTTATCAAGAGACTTCGTTATTAGATATGCTTGTGCAGCTCAATAATTATCTAGTGAGAAATTGAACGATCTTTGTGAGAATTGGATTATATGAGATTGTGTTTTGCTAATGGCTAACAGTGTGTACTTTACGAGAACTCTAGTATTGTGAGCCGCTTAGAATATTTATTTGTTAGTTAGTTTAAGGAGGCGTTGCCACATGTGTAATTTTGTTTTGAGGTTATGAAGTTTAGTTAAGCTTCGTGCTGAAGATTACGGTTTTGTTTCTGCATTTTTCTTTGGTTAGTCAGTTTAGTGGGTTGGGGTTTAGTTAGATCGTTTTGTTATATTTATTTCTTTGTTTTGGCAACACTCCTATTTTCTTTAATTTAATTATTTAACATTACATTTATAAATGCATTCTCTCATTGTCTGACATTCACTTAATATTAAATACTTGATTTGTTTCACTTAACAAGTGGTCGTTGTATTCTCTGTCATCCAGCATCAGTAGACTCACTGAATGTTACGTTTCATCCTCTTTAATATTTTAACAACTTAAACACGTAACAGGCAGATTCAAAATAAAGACCAACGTCCTATGCTAATGAGGGACAGATCATCACTAATGGGCAGGGCTTTCCACCTCTGATGACACAGACAAAGGCAGAAAGTCGATCAAAGTGTTTGTGCAGGCTGTTTTTATCAAGTGTGATTGTAAAAAATAAAATTAATGAATTTTTATGATTAGAAGCTGGTTATATTTACAGACTGTTGCCACACAACTGTGTTTAAACCCCTTATAAAAGTGATTTTTGCATAATAGGTCCCCTTTAACTGATTTTTAGCCACAGATAAACATAAACTACAGTGAGACATTGTTTTGATAATGGTTTAAAGTCATCCATTAGTTTAAGTGAAAACATAGTAGTACTTACAGTCCACTGGACTCTGACAGAAGATGATGAGAGAATTGTGGGATTGTGGAGGTGAATGACGACATCTCCCAGTTCTCTCTGGATCTGGCCATGCTCCACTCCCTGACTAGTTGGTGGGACATCTAATCATATAAACACAGAAAAATATGTAGCGCATGGATATACATTTCTAAACACACAAGATATACGAACAGCAAATACCCCAGAATTTGGAGATAATACACAAAATGGCGATACAATCTTTTTATAATTGAGAAAGCTGGCATGAAGCGGGAGTTGTGATAGTCTCTTCTTTGCTATTGTTATGTCTGCTTCAGTGAAGTGACTTCTCACTAGATTTTTGACTTTGTCCATTGGGAACTGACTGGCCGTTTGTGGTTTGCTATTGGTGGGTCTCATAAATAATTTATAATAAGCACTGAAATATTAGATAAAAAAATCATCAGGTTTTTTGTGTGATGATTTCAATATAAAGCAATTAACCATGTTTATTTATTAATCACTTCACACTGTCAATGTCCAAGCAGCTTGTAGAGACATTTAAAAAGCTGTTAAAAAGACCAAGATCTCCTAGGCTGTCTAAGAAAGCATAAAAATTATTTGTATGTATGTTGTCTATCAATTAATCAATCAGTCGGTAAGTCGGTCAACCCCTCAATCAATAGTCAACAATCAATAACCAACCAACCAACCAACCAACCAACCAACCAACCAACCAACCAACCATTAAACCAATTAACAATCCAAGCAAATATTTAATCAATAAATCAAATTAATCAACAAACCAATGCAACCAATTATTTAACCAATCAATCAACCAAACAATTAACCATGCAACCAATTATTTAACCAATCAATCAACCAAACAATTAACCATGCAACCAATTATCTAATCAATCAATCATCAAACCAACCAATCAAACAAATCAACCAACCAACCAACCAACCAACCAACCAACCAACCAACCAACCGACAATTAAACTAATCAATCAATTAACTAACAAATCCAACCAATTATCTAACCAATCAATTAATCAACCAACAAATTAACCATCCAACCAATTATGTAATTAATCATCAAACCAACCAATCATCAAACAAATCAACTAACGAATCAGTCAGTCATTCAGTCAGACAATCAATCAATAATTCAACCAATTAACCATCTAACCAATTATCTAACGAATCAATCAACAAATTAACCAACCAACCAATTATCTAGTCATCCAACCAATCAATCAAATCAATCAATCAATCAATCAATCAACCACGCAAGCAATTAATCTAACCAATCAACCAACCAACTATTTAACCAGTCTATCAACCAATTAACCAGCCAACCAATCATCTAGTCAATCAATCAATCAATCAATCAATCAATCAATCATCAAACCAACCAATCAATCCAATCAACCAACCAATTAAGCATCCAATCAATTATTTAACCAATCAACCACCACTTAACCAGCCAACCAATTATCTAATCAATCAATCATCAAACCAACCAATCAGTTAAGCATCCAATCAATTATCTAATCAATCAACCAACAAATTAAACATCCAACCAATCATCTAGTCAATCAATTAATCATTAATCAAAGCAACCAATCAATTATCAATCCAATCAACCAACCAATTAACCATAAAACCAATTCGTATCGATTTACTTATTTATTTTCTACTTATTTATTTCAAATAAATACATTCATTTAATTCATTTTAAGGAAAAGTTTTTTTGCTCTTGACAAAGTAGAAAGCGGAAAATAAATGGTGAATGATTATTATCAGACTACTACCACAACATGACACATGCCAGGTAAACATTTTAGAAATGACTATTACGTTTTACCGAAATGCTCATTTGACAGCAGCTTGAGAAGAGACAGAACAGCTCAAAAACAAAACTACATCAAGGAACATTGGAATTTAATTCTACGTTTCTGCCACAACACTATGGTTAAAGGTAATTATATCATAAATCTGTGTTAAATGTTGTTTATTTGTGGATTGGAAAGTATTTAACTGGACTGTTGTGCATTAGTGATTTTCCACGTCTGTTGTTGGGAACGTTGATGCAGTTCCATCAGGCATTAAACTTTAAAGCATTAGTGATTTATATCAAGGAGCTAAACCGGAGTGCTTTTTAGTCAGTAAATTTACTCCAAGCTAAGAATGAAAAATACATTTTCTATGAGAATACTGGAGTTTTGAATCCTGTTCATTCTCTTGTATGTTACATATACATACACACAATCAAAACATTGCTTGTTGTAGTTCACTTAACGCCTACAAGTGTCACTAACTCAAGGCTTTCTGGATTTCAACACACACTGCCTTTTCAGTACATACAATGGGATATATGTCTGTGAGGTCAAAGGTGAACTGACCTTGTGTTTTGACCGCGTCGCTGATGGGACTGGGGTCGCTCAGGCCATACGCATTGGCCGCTCTCACCAGAAACAGGTAGACGGCGCTGGGCTTCAGACCCTTCAGCACGAAGCTCTCCGTCTTCACATGATCGGCGAGCGTCTGCCAGCTGCTGCCTGCTGCATGGCTGCAATCCACACCACACAAATCAAACATCACCCTTCAGATTACTGCCGACTAAACTTTATATCAAAATACTGTCATTATCCCAAACAATGAGGTAACCGCAAAACACAGCCCTTACAGGAAAGCATGGTTATTTATGACAGACCGAAGCAAATGGAGCGGGTATTTACAGAAACCCCCATTAGCTCGTGAACTGTGTTTACAAACGTTTGCAAAGCCCGCCTGTTTGACCAATGACTGATCACTATGCAGTCAGAAGTGATGATGTCACCTGAAGGCCTCGATGACGTAGGAGGTGGGCGTGGCTCCAGTGTTCAGGTTGGGCTTCCAAGACAGAGAGACGGAGGTGCGGCTGACATCTGTGACGTCTGGTTTAGACGGGGCACTGGGGATGAGGTTGGGATCTGTGGGACGGCCCGGTTGAACCGGAGCACCAAACTCTGAAGACAAAGACAATGGACATTTTAGTAGAAATGCCAAATTAAGAAATAATCCCCAAGAAGCTGTGTTTACAGTGAATTTATAACAGCTAAGGGGGCGATGTTAGGCGGAGTGGAGTACAGTGTAAAATCACTGTAAACCACAGCTTCATGGGGGTTTGCTGCTTTCAAGGACAGGTGATATCTGTTGTATTAAACATCCTTAAAGGGATAGTTCACCCACAAATGAAAATTCTACCACCATTTAGTAATTTGTTCCAAACCTACTTAAGTTTCTTTCTTCTGTTGAACACAAAATAAGATATTTTGAAAAATGCTGATGGGTTACACCCACTGACTTCCATAGTAATTATTTTCCTTCTATGGAAGTCAATGGGTGCTTGCCACCAGCATTCTTCAAAATACCTTTTTCTTTACCTTTCATACCTTTCTTCAGAACGACATAAATAGAATTGCAGGATAGATAGATAGATAGATGGATGGATGGATGGATGGATGGATGGATGGATGGATGGATGGATGGATGGATGGATGGATGGATGGATGGATGGATGGATGGATGGATGGATGGATGGATGGATGGATGGATGAGCAGACAGTCAGACAGACACATTTGGATGGATGGATGTATGGATAGAATAAGACAATAGACAGACGGACGGACAGATGGATAAGCAGACAGTCAGACAGACACATTTGGATGGTAAGATGGATGGATGGATAGAATAAGACAACAGACAGACAGACAGACATACAGACAGACGGATAGATAGACGGATGGATGGACAGATGGATGGATGGACGGATGGATGGATGGATAGAATAAGACGACATACAGACAGACAGACAGACAGACAGACAGATAGATAGATCAGCAGATAAATAGAGAAGCAGAACAATAAATACATTAACAGAATGCCAGAACAAATAATAACTAGACAACAGATAAATAGAAAGGCAATAGATAGAATGATGGAACAACAGAATGACAATGCGCATAAATCGCATGAATGTTTAAACCACATGAAGGAGAGTTTTCATTTTAGGGTGAACTGTCCCTTTAAAACAATTCATCCGTTCATCCATCCATTCGTTAATGCATGCAGCGCAGTGGCTCGAATTTGCATCAAGACACAATGAAAACCAATTACAGCTGGACGAGGGTTTAATTTCAAACTCAATTTCAGAGCTAATTTCCTGTGGTGTGTTTTTCAGCATCTCAGTCTATTGTGTGTTATCTTGCAGTCTGTACCTTGAACCTCCAGGTAGGCCTTCCAGGACGCCTCTCCACTCGGGGTTGAAGCTGTGCAGGTGTACATGCCAGTGTCGCCCAGCTGAAAGGAAAAAACATATGCATACATGTTAATCATGATTTATGTTAATCATGAGAAGGACGAGACTTTGATATTTCTGAGTTTTGTACAAAAAATCTCTGTATTTATACGGAATATACATATACGCAAACATATGACTGTCATGAGGCCATTATTATTGTTTAATGAATTTTATAACATTCATTCATTTTCCTTCAGCTTAGTCCCTTATTTATCAGGGGGTCACCACAGTGGAATGAACCACAAACTATTCCAGCATATGTTTTACGCAACGAATGCCCTTGCAAACCAGTACTGGGAAACACCCATACACTCTCTCATACACACACACACACACACACACACACACACACACACACACACACACACACACACACACACACACACACACACACACACACACACACACACACATAATATTTAGGCCAGTTTAGTTCATCCAATTCACCTATACCTCATGTCTTTGGACTGTGGAAAACATGCAAACTCCACACAGAAATGCCAACTGCTACAGCCGGGACTCAAACCAGCGACCTTCTTGCTGTAATGTGACAGTGCTAACCACTAAGCCACTGTGCCGCCCTAAATTTTATAACAGCAACCTTAATTTATTTGAACTACAGTGGTACAAATTTAAATCCCATTAAATACTAATAATGACGTTATAAAATGATTGACACTAGTATTAACTATACTAAAACTAGTACTAATATTGAGTATTAACACTTCTAATAAGAATTTCAATTTGTTTCACTTAAAAAATTATCCAAAAATATATTTATGACACAATTATAATAGCATAAAGACAATCATGTTTATGACAGATTTATGACAAGTCATATTGTCTTGGTAATGTCCAAGTCAAAGTTGTCATGTCACCTTTGATATTAAAATGACATAAGTAAGCAAATGACACTTTGTGACATCTAATGCTCATTTACATATTCATGTAATGATTATAAAGCTGTCATGTTAATATTTTAAATTTAATATAGTGTAGCTTATGAACCAGTGTAGTATATTGACCTTATTCTGCAATATGGAAGTGTGCTCGTTTTTCTGATTCAGTATTCCAATGGCTAGGAACAATAAATGACAAACTACTCTACAAACAAGTGTGTTTATTAGAGGTCTGAACCTACACTGGTCGGTTACGATTATCATGCCATCGATTCGGTTCAATTCGGTATCTTGGTGCATTGACGATGCTTTCCATACATAATTTTAGATTTTACTTCACAGGCGCTGTTCACAGATGAGTGACACTGATAAACGGCAGCTGCGCAGTGTTGCCAGATTGGGCGGTTTTGGATAGGCATTTTGGCGAGTTTTGGATAGTTTTTGGGCTGGAATCAGTCAGCTACATCTGGCAACACTGCAGCGGCGATCACAGCTTCATGATAGACGCGGTGGAGAAAACTTGCGCGCTAGTGTCTGTATCCAGAAGTATCACTGTAACAGCTGAGAGAAGAGGAAAAGTCACGCAGCCGGTCAAATGGGCCACAGTGAGAGAGAGAGAAATGGACAAGTCATATTGTCTTGGTAATGTCTAAGTCAACTTTGTCATGTCACCTTTGATATTAAATTGATGACATCTAATGCTCATTTACATATTCATGTAATGTCATGTAATGATTGTAAAGCTGTCATGTCTATTGCGACTTCCTGATTTCACCTTAAATCGCTAAAGAAGCAGTGAGGGTCCTTTGACTTGTGACACGCTGAATATCTGAGACAGACACGCTCCGCCCAAGATGTTAAGCCTCCTTTCCATTACACACGACAAACAACAAGCGACAAACCAAAAGTCATTTATTTCCAATAGAGAGTAGTCCATGCATGGAGTTCCGATCATCTCCGTATGAAGAAAATTAGGATCTGATTTGAGCTGCGGATCCGTTCAAATATTTGAACTCCTGTGACTAGACCAAATGAGAGCAGCCGACCGGATGTGCTGTAATTTCAGTGTTGTCCGAGCAGGTCAGTGCACGTGAGATGAGAAACAGGAGTTGTTGATTTTTTGCTATTTTTTTAATCAGAAAAAAATCTATATTAAAAAAATAAAACATTTTTATTTAGTCATAAATGAGTAATAAAAAAATATACATTTTTTAATGTTGTCTCCACATTCCCTCCAAAATTTTTTGCGTTCCATGAGTTTTTAGGAGTAGGAATAGGAGTTTTCGTAATTTTTTTTTAATCAGAAAAAAGTCTATATTAAAAAGAAACATTTCTATTCATAAATGAGTAATAAAAAAAGATTTTTTTTATGATGTCCTCACATTCCCTCTTAAATTTTTAGCGGTCTATGAATTTCTAGTATTCATTCATTCAACCATGGTGAACGCACAGAGAATTAAGTCTCTTGCTTTTGCACTCCTTTATTTCAGACACCGTGATCAGCTTCTCTCCCATGGTGCATGACAAAACTGAAAACTCGCGACTGCGACTGCCACAAGGGGGCGTATTACGTCAGTCGTATCCAAATGTCATGTGCAGTGGAAAGGCGGCTTTAGTAGCAAAACTTAATATAAACTTGAAACATGACATATAACAAGCAGCAATCTGTGAGTTGAATACCTGTTGCGTATTGCGTTAAGTCTGATTATTGCGTTGTAAAGTGGCGTGTAGTGATATAGAGTTGTTGCGTGTGCCGTGGCGATCAACAAAAAATATGACTACCCCACTCTCTTCCTAACACCTGTGTGAGTGTGTACGCGCTTTATTTGCTTTAGCAGGTGCCAGGTATGCCCACATGACCAAAACATAATGCGTCACTCGTGAAACCCAAACCGACTGATAAACAAATAAACATTATCATTAAATGAAACGTAATATAGCTTCTATAATGTCGATCTTATGAACACACCCTTCAAAGTAAAGTGTTACCCTTTCCTGAAATATTCGGCAAATGTTTCCGCATCCGCAACAAAGCTAAAATAAATAAATATACTATATATTATAACAATAAATCAAATTTTTTGGATGGTTATCAGATATTTGTGCACATGTTAAATATAAAAATTAATGTGTTAAATTTCTGCATGACTAACAGTTTATAAAAAAAGGGAACAAACAAAAATACATGTTAAACAAAAGACTGGCAGACATATGAGAAGATTCACGTGCATGTTCCTAGACAGCGCTTACTTATCAAATAATGAAAACACTAACATTTGCAGGATGTAGTGCTGGAATATGCTAATATCATTCTGAAAAAAAGGACTCAGTTAAGAGTACGTCAGTGGATCTGTCAGTCAGTCTGCACGGGCGGCGTGAAAAGTCGCCAGAAATAGGCAGCCTTTCTTGAGCTGCTGGTGTGCGTGTGTTCACTTAATGACATGTTCATTACTGTGGCCCGCCTGAAGCGCAACAGATAGAGATGCATCTCTCCATTTCGCTTTATCTCCCCTCTATTCTTTAAAAGAGGCGAGTGAGACATCCATGTTAATTAAAATCGGATAGTGACAGCGAACACGGCGGGGACCTTTGACCCCCATGCAGGGGAAACCAGGGTGTTTTTGTGTGTGTGAGTGTCCTCCCCCCAGTTGTGTGTGTCTCTTTTCCCCTGGTTTGGAGTGTGTGTGTGTGTGTGTGTGTGTGTGTGTGTGAGCTCTGGGAGGCTGACAGCGGGAGTGTGTGTTCACACATCAGAACCTGCAGGTTGACTGACGGCGCCCTGAACACTAACAGTCTGTGAGTGAGATGATGTTGGGGATGAAAGGAGAGTCAGTCTGACACACACACATACACACACACAAACACAGACAAAAGAGAACACCTTCAAATGAGCATGCAAGCACAAGATACTAGAATAGTTTTGTGATCATTATCATATTTAAATAGTTACAAACCAAAATACAGCGATTCTGCATCAACACTTCCCTGTGACTGTTCTTGTTTATTTACACCGCAGCCAAACAGTGCTATCTAGGAAAATAGTCTATGTTTTTGTATTGGAAAACCAAGCCTCAGCCTATTTTTTTGTGAATCCACTAGAGGGAGTTGTGTACATTTTTCTAAATCTGAAATACTTTTCTTAGTGTACGTTTTGTTGTACGTTTCAGATACACATCCTTCTTGTACACTTCTGTGAAAAGGCGGGGCTTGTCGTACAGATCACCTAGCGAACCACTGACCAAATATTTTTTGTTAAACAGCGCTTCACCCCAAGCGCTCTGCATCACAATTTCGACACCATACAAGGTGAGCTGCTAAGCAAACTGACCACACCAGAAAAGTTGTCCATATAGACATAAATAGGTTACCAAAACATACACCACAAGAAATTATGGACATCATTAAGGTGTTTTGTGGTATTTTGTTGGTGCTGTTGAAATAACTGCAGCCCAATAATCCTTTATTTGTCAATAATATGTAAATATTATTCATATAAAAACGAAGTTACTGGTGACATATTGCCAAATTATTTACAAAAATGTAGGCTGAAGCATGTATTTCCAATGAGCCTGTGTTGTATCTTTCACAGTTAACTACAGAATATTAATATTTTAATTTTAATATAGTGTAGCTTATGTACCAGTGTAGTATATTGACCTTTTTCTGCAATATGGAAGTGTGCTCGTTTTTGATCTTCTGATTCAGTTTTCCTATGGGAGCAATGGCTAGAAACGGCAAATTACTTGTTCTTCAAACAAGTGTGTTTATAATTACACATAAAAAGTAGAATAATGTAATAAGAAAATATCAGTTTGCAACATCAAGCAGCCTAAGGAGCCGTTTTAACGTCTAAAAATCAATGAATGAATGAAAGTAGAAGTCTCGAGCCAAAAAGATTACAATGGCTACGCCAGCTTGTACATGAAAAATAAGGTCAACAGTATGTACCACCTTCAGTTAGTAGAGTGTTTGGTGTTAGAATGGGAAAAGCCTCTAATTTATTTGAGTTTGATAAAGGACATTGTTGAGCAATGTTCAAAGTGCAACAAATCACCAGCAGATACAACAGTGGTGACCAGGGCAATGTGTCACAGCACACAGATCAAGACACCTGTGTTTCTATGGTGCTTTATACAATGTAGATAGTGTAAATGCCACTTCATGCGGTGGACAACATAAATAACATGGCGAATAACATTTGTTTTGTTTTACAGGATATATTCAATATATCAAGCAGGTAACGGAATAGTGGTAGAATTCTGGTGTTGTTCTAGTTAGTTCAATTGAACTTCTTTTATTTTTTACTCCTCTGAATGTATTTCAGAAAGTATTTTGAGATTCGAATGTATTTTTTAATTTGGAAATAAACAGCAAGATGTATTATTCGATAATTCAAAATACAAAAAAAAAAAAAAAGAAGTTTGTCCAACTTGCTAATATAGAGATCTTAACATGCTTAAAACAATCTAGACTTAGTTGAGAAGCAACTGTTACATGAAAAATAGCCAATATAGGGTTAAAAAAAACATTTTGATTTTGATTAAATTCTGATTTTGTTGTTTTGTATACAGCTAATAAAGCTAATAAAAATTATTTCATACAAATCCGCTAATAAAAGTAAAATTTTTATATTTATATTTTATATTTAAATATTTTTTTAATAGTCTCATTAATAAACTTCATTAAGGCTAATAAAAATTATTCCACACAAATCCGCTAATAAAAACCTTTTTATATTTATATTTATTCATATTTATATTGTTTACATTTTTAATAATCTCATTAATAAACTTCAATAAAGCTAATAAAATTATTTCACAAATTAGATAATATAAAAGTAAGATTCTTATATTTATTTAATTATATTTTATATTAAATTTTTTATAGTCTCATAAATAAACTTTATTAAATCTAATTAAAACTTATTTCACACAAATTAGCTAATAAAAGTAACATTTTTATATTTATACTTATTTATATTGTATACACTTTAAATAACCTCATTAATAAACTTTAATAAAGCTAATAAAAATTATTTCACAAATTAGCTAATGAAAGTTACATTTTATATTCAAATTTATTTATATTTTATGTTTAAATATTTTTTGCAATAGTTTTTGAATAAAAAATTATTTCACACAAATCTACTTTTTAATACGTTTTTATATATTTTTTCAACAGTTTCAATAAAATGTAAATAAAGCTAATGAACAAATGATTACACACAAATCAGCTAAAAAACAACAACATTTTTTTTATTTAAATATTTTTTTCTCAATAGTCTCATTAATAAACTTTAATAAAGCTAATAATTTTTTTTACACAAATCAGCTAAAAAAAACTACATTTTTATATTTATTTATTTATTTATTTATATATATGTAAATATTTTTTCTCAATGGTCTTATTAATAAACTTTCATAAAGCTAATTAAAAAATGATTTCACACAAATTCTCTAATAAAAATTGTAATTATTCTGTGAAAATATGAGTTGCAACCAATTAATTTCCAGCAAACCTGTATCTTAATATGTGATTAATCTGCAGCAATGTTACAGAAAGGTGTGTGCAATGCAATATTTTTATAGAGGAACGTTCTTTGATTTTTGATTCTGTCAGTGAAACCTGCAGTGCGGTTTCAGATATACAGAATAAAAGAGTTAACAGCTTAAAAAAAAGACCTGCCAAGTTGAGCTCAGCGAGCTAACCGCATCCAATAAACCACACCGCCGCATTCAGAAACCTCCATGAATAAAATATTAATAAAACGCAAGCGAGGCGCTGGGTCTGAGACACAACCGCTCGCCATTCCCTGTAAATAGTTGTTCAGTGTGGCGTGTTTGGAATGGAAAATTCCATAAAAATCTGTTACTAAGGAAAACCGAACAAGGGAAACAGTGCTTTACGAGAACAAGTTGGTTTGGTGCAGCAAATGAACACAAGCTCAAATCCGGGAGAACTTTAAGGCAAGACAATGCAGGTGAATAGAGTAAATAAGTACATGTAAAATACTAATATTTCTAATATATAACAATAATTTATATTAATATTCAACCTTCTTTCCTAGCTGATGGATTATATTAAATATTGCAAGCATTTTTTGTAGTAAATTTTTCAAAAATATTATATTTGAATACGAATATAAGGACACATTTAAATAAATGTAAAATATTTCTAGCCCAAAAATCTGAACACTGGATATGAAGGAAATAGTGGATTCTTGGAAATCGAACAGAACAACTTCTTGTAGAAAAAAATATAATCTCATCCCTCAGTAAAACATTCAGAATACAGATGAGAATAGCAAGTCTTGCTGAAGTAGAGATTTACAGTTCAGTGCTGGAGAAGAAAAACTCAATTTGAGAAAACCACCATTGAAATATGTATTATAACTCTAATTTACCAGACACAAATTGAAAGATTGTGAACTGCACTCACGTCCTGTTACTGTTCAAGCATTTTGTTTGGATAATTTGTTTGGCAATATATAAAACTTTATAAACATTAATAAAATAATTAAAAAATATCTTTAAAAATATATATATAAGGAAAATGACTAAATCAGTGTGTAAAGACATTTAATCTAAAGCAAAAAACAAAACAAAATTACTTAAAAAAAAAAAACAAAAAACAAAGAAACATTGCAAAACAAATACATTAAAAAACGTAAAAATATATATTGACGCTTCTTTAGGATTATTTATTTACTTGTCTATTTAAAAAAAACATAATTCATTATAATTGAAATAATATATATAAATGTTTTCAAGACCAAATAGTAGGGGCGTCAAAATAAACTGTTTCTTCGATGCACAGTTTCTTCGGTCGCAGACAATTTGGTATCGGTTCAGTAATAGATCCTAACCGGTTATTACGTACTGACGTCATTTATCTCACCTGCGCTGTGAGGCGGTAGAATAGGAGGCGGCGAGCGCAAGTAATTAAAACGCAGAAACTCTGCACAATCCACTATGTGTGTTTGCTGGGCAGCCATTCACTGACACTGAAGTTACAACAGAAGCCCCTATTTCACAGCTATGGAAAAAGTGAAAGTAAACTTCATTTCTCTTTCTCTCTCTCTCACTGTGGCCTGTTTGACCTGCTAGCGTGACGTTTTCTCTCCTCTCGGCTGTTATAGCGATACTTGTGGATCAAGACACGAGCGTCTCTGCAGAGCGAGTTTTCTCCACTGTGTCTATTATGATCAGCTGTGATCGCCACATTCATTTATCAGTGTCACTTATTGGTGAACAGCGCCAGCGCGTTAGAGCCAATCGCAGTTTCAGTTGAGCGCGCTCGACAACGCTTAAAAAGCAAGCGGGATAATATTTACGTTTGATTATTTGCTTTAAATGCTCATGTTGTTCTGTGCATGTATTTGAGTTTTGTTTGATACAGAGTGTTTTCTTTGAGCACGTAAAATTAAAGATACAGTACATATATCTGACTGCTTGAATTAAAGGACAAGATTGTATTACAAATACATCTAAAAAAAAATACATTCTAATACAAGAATTCTTGCAGGAGATAGTTATGTAAACAATAACAAGTGCTCAAAGTGCTAAAGAACTGAACAGCTAAACTGAAGATCAGAAGTGAAATCAAGGCCATTATCACTTCTTTTTTCTTTTTTTCTGGGTTATAAGCAAAGTCCTGCAAACTCTTTCTTTTTAGGACATTTGGACCAGAAGATGGAGCTGGTACAGTGGAGGAGGCTGAGGGTCTGTTGTTTGTCCAATCATGTTTTTTCTTCCGTCAAATAAAAATATTAGGCTACCTCAAATCGATCACTCCACAGGAAATATGCCTTTAATTAATGCTCCGCTGTTATTATTATTATTTCACAAAACCTCTGTCAACATTTTTAATAAAAGTCATTAGATTAAAGATTATGTCTTATGATTATGACTTATTTCCTCCGTCTCGCTCGCGGTTCATGTGTGCACGCTGCGTGTGATGAAAGAAAATGACAATGAACATGATATATATCATATGTTGACTTTTTGTATTACAATTTGTTGTTTACATATGATATTGCATTAATTTGCATACATATTTGATAAGCTGTAAAATGAAAGCCTCAGTTTGTTTAATTCATAGATTATGTAGGTCATTTTAAAAACTGATATTATATAAGAACTATTAATAACTGTAATTTTCCAAATGGAGAAAAGCTTGGTTTGTTGGTTGTACACTAAATCATCAATAGCCTGTTAGTTAAGTTTATGACGCGGCTCAATGCAGCACAGAGGCCATCAGCATCAGCGCTGGTTTGTGTCAACTCATCTATGTCAAACTAACCAGAAATATTCTTC
Source organism: Danio aesculapii (assembly GCF_903798145.1). Lineage (NCBI taxonomy): Eukaryota > Metazoa > Chordata > Actinopteri > Cypriniformes > Danionidae > Danio > Danio aesculapii. The sequence goes on along the minus strand of NC_079449.1, from coordinate 9,660,954 downwards.
TTTCATTTTGCTTCTTTGGCAAAATACATCTGTAGACACATGTGTTTACACGTGCTGCTGTCCTGGGAGTTTACAAATATTTGTTGCACATTTAGGGGCCGATCACAAAGAGCACGCCTTTCTGTTCCAAATATGCGACTGCCTTTTATGTTGACAAGAAAACAAGAAGCGCGGTGCTCTTCTGTTTGTCATTATAAACGACTGAATCAGCTGACCTGTATTGTGCGTGAGTCGTGTTGCTGTCGATGTTATAACTGTAATTTTTAATAACATTGTGATATTCAAGATGTGTAAAGTAATACAGCTCTGGATAACTTGAAACAACGAACACAAGCCGTAGTCGCCTTGATAACACAAACCCTGCTGTCACCACAACAGAAACCCTGCTCTGCTTTCATTTGATTGAAGAATGAAAAAGACGTGACTGTCGTAACTTTTTCCGCTCGAGAACACAGGGTGTAACGGCAAAACGTGAGGCGCGCAGGGCGCATAAGCAGCGCATAAAACACTCCATTAGTAAACCATTTCTACAGATGCCCCTCTCAACGAGAAAAGTGTGTTCGCTGTCATCGATCCATTATGCCCCCAAACTTCAAAAAAATATAAAATTATATTTCGTTTCGGTTACAAACGCACCCTTTCGGTTAATGGTTAACCGGTTATTTTAAGCATCCCTAATAAAAACCACATACGCAGGCTCTAAAATATATAGATTTTATATAGATGTTCTTGTGCTGTGAAGTAAAATAACAAATTGTGTATGGAAAGCAATGCCAATGCACCGTGATGCACCGTGATATCGAATTGAACTGAATTGATGGCATAATAATCATAATCGAACTGAACCGTGAGACCAGTGTAGGTTCACACCTCTACAAAATAGTAAGAATTTTGGAGTTTTTCATTACACCACTAAAATGCTGTAAACTAAAATCAAAATAATGACTGGATTCTCAGCTTTAACAGGTGCATGAAACAAACTTTACCATAACGTCTCACCTTAAAGAAATAGTTCCCCTAAAACATGAAAATTTACTCACTATTTACTCACCGTCAAGTGGTTCCAGAGTTTCTATTTTCTGTTGTACACAAAAGAAGATATTTTGAAGAAAGCTGAAAACCCGTAACCATTGACTTCCATGGTAGAAAAAACAAATACTATGGAAGTCAATGGTTACAGGTTTTCTATTGTGTTCAACAGAATAAAAAAAAAAACTTAAACTGGTTTGAAACAAATAAAAGTTGAATAAATAAAGATTAAATATTTATTATATTATATTTATTTAGTATTTATATTTATTTATATATATTTATAATAATATTTAATAATAAAATATTTTTGGGTGAACAATGCCTTTAATGCATGGTGAGGGGTCAGCGAGGACGCACACAGATTCCAATAACTACACTCACGTCCCCTGTTTGAGTTCAGAAATCTGCATGATGAATATCTGTGACCCATCAGAGTCTCTGTACCTTTGCGTAGCGGATCTGCAGGGCTCCAGTGTCCAGCTGCTTAAGTCGGGAATCATGTGTGGACACCAGGACTCCGTCTTTCCTCCACAGGATAGTGGGAATCGGTGTCCCGGTGGCTTGGCAGCCCAGAACCACCGTCCCATCCACTGCCACCGTCTGGTTGGTTGGACCCTGCCGGACGATTGGTGGAGGCCTGTCTGAAATCACTGAGAAAGACACACAATACTATTACGCTATAGTTTAAAGTCTGTGTGAAATCAAAATTCACAATGTTAATTTTGCTAGCGCACTTTGCTATTCTTTAGGTGGACAATTAATCTGTACAAGGTAATATGCTGAAAAATAATACGTTTTGGTAATCTTCCATTAAAGTCTGACCATTTGCTGGCGCATTTGGAGTGGCAGACTTTCTCTGATGACACCGCCCCCTACTTAATATTCCATTTCAGGAGGAAGTACATCGACATAATGAAATAAAAGGCTTTCAAGTTCATTGCACACCGAGTCCGCAATATTTGCACATTACAAATAAATTCGACTTGATGTTGTCAATTAAATTTACTCACCGTCTCCAAAGCTTGTGTCCATCATAAAAAAAAAAAAAATGGATCGATTTTCTCTTTTCAGTTTTTCACAGTTACCAGTTTGTAAATATAAATGGACAGCCTTCACAAATCAGCCCAGTAAAATACGGGGTGCCTCAAGGATCAGTTTTAGGCCCTTTACTGTTTACAATATACATGCTACCCCTGGGAGACATTATTAGAAGACATGGGATCAGCTTTCACTGCTATGCAGATGATACTCAATTATATATTTCAACTAAACCTGACGAGACGTCTAATCTGTCCAAGCTAACTGTGTGTATTAAAGATGTTAAAGACTGGATGACCAACAATTATCTTCTCTTAAACTCAGACAAAACAGAATTATTACTTATTGGGCCTAAATCCTGTACACAGCAGATCTCACAACTCGATCTACAATTAGAGGGATACAAAGTTAGCGTTAGTTCTACTATAAAAGATCTGGGTGTCATATTAGACAGCAATTTAACTTTTAAAAATCATATTTCCCATGTCACAAAAACTGCTTTCTTTCATCTGAGAAATATAGCTAAGTTACGAAGTATGCTATCCATCTCAGATGCAGAAAAGCTAGTCCATGCTTTTATGACTTCTAGGCTGGACTACTGTAATGCTCTGTTTGCTGGCTGCCCAGCATCCTCTATTAACAAACTTCAATTAGTACAAAATGCAGCTGCCAGAGTTCTAACCAGGTCTAGAAAATTTGATCACATCACCCCAATTTTATCCTCCTTACACTGGCTGCCTGTTAAGTTTCGTATTGAATTTAAAATATTGCTTCTTACATATAAAGCTCTAAATAATCTAGCTCCTGCTTATCTAACCAATCTTCTGTCTCGCTACAATCCAACTCGCTCTTTAAGATCTCAAAACTCAGGACTTCTGGTAGTACCTAGAATAGCAAAGTCGAGTAAAGGAGGTCGAGCCTTCTCATTTATAGCTCCTAAACTCTGGAATAGCCTTCCTGATAACGTCCGAGGCTCAGACACACTCTCCCAATTCAAAACTAGATTAAAGACCTATCTGTTCAGTAAAGCATACACTTAGTGCACCACTTAGGGGGCTTCCACACAGGTTATGCATCTTGCTGATATACACTGTAAACATCAGCTACGCTAATTATTTTCTTTATTCTCCATTTCCACCTGGGGATACTCTTCCCGAGGCCCTCAGACTATGCAGAGTCACTGATTCGATCCAAGACCAACGACGAGATGATCCCAAGGTTTCCATATCCTGGACCTGGCCGAATCCTGAACAACTACTGCGATGGTCATGGAAGAGTGGAGAACATGAGACTGATTCCTGTGACGCTCCAGAGACAGACGAGTCTTCGCTGAGGCCAGCTTCCAGCCTCCGCCACTGAGACTGCAGCTCTGCACAAGACGTTTGGCCAGCGGAGAAATTAAAATGGTCGTGCCCAACTGAGCCTGGTTTCTCTCAAGGTTTTTTTTCTTCACTTCCGCCTTTAGTGAAGTTTTTTTTCCCTCTCCGCTGTCGCCACTGGCTTGCATGGTTCAGGATCTGTAGAGCTGCGCATCGTTGGATTTGCTCTTCAATATTTGGACTCTCAGTAGTGATTATTAAACCACACTGAACTGAGCTAAACTGAACTGAACTTAAACACTACAAACTTAACTACACTGTTCCTATTTACTGTGACCTTTTATGTGAAGCTGCTTTGACACAATCTACATTGTATAAGCGCTATACAAATAAAGGTGAATTGAATTGAATTGAAAACAGTTAAATCATTATTAGGCTTAATACTAGTAATATTACACTCACCAGCCCACCTGTCCAAATGCTTGACGCAAAATTCAAATCAGCCAATCACATGGCAGCAACTCAATGCATTTAGGCATGTTGACATGATCAAGACGAACAGCACCAATTCAAACCAAGCATCAGAATGGGCAAGAAAAGTGATTTAAGTGACTTTGAATGTGGCATGGTTGTTGGTGCCAGACAAGCTGATCTGAGTATTTCAGAAACTCCTGATCTACTGGGATTTTCACGCACAACCATCTCTAGGGTTTACAGAGAATGGTCCGAAAAAGAGAAAATGTACTTAATTGGCCTCCACAGACACCAGATCTCCATCCAATAGAGCAACTTTGGGATGTGATGGGAGATTAGCATCATGGATGTGCAGCTGACAAATCTACAGCAACTGCGTGATGCTATCATGTCAATATGGAGCAAAATCTTTTATTATTATATTTTTAATATTTCCAGTACCTTGTTGAATCTATGCCATGAAGGATTAAGGCAGTTCTTAAGGCAAAAGGGGTCCAACCTGGTACTAGTAAGTATAAAGTACTAAAGTAATAAAGTGGCCGGTGACAGTATGTAATGGCATGTATTAATAGTATCTGTGCTTGACAAAGTACTTTGGAAAATGATTACAAAATATGCTTATGAAACGTTTGGAGCTAGTGTGTAAAAACCATTATTCTAAAGCAAATAAAAGTAAATAAAATTACATTACAAAATAAATAAACAAATACATATTATATTATTATATTATATATATATTTATTACCTTTTATTTACCTGTCTTTATTTAAAAAATAATGAAAACCTTATAATTTCTTCATAATATAATAATTAAAAATGTTTTTTATGACCAAATAGTTAGAAAAAATTCAGTTTTCTATCAAACCACTGAAATTCATTAAGCTAAAATCAAATGAAAGACTGGATTCCACAAACAAGAAAAGCGAGACACAGTCATGCTGGTCTCACGAAGACCGACTCTGTCCAAGGCAGATTAATAACATTATAATAACTATAATGAAACAGCACAGCACTCCAAACCAAAATCCAAAATACATCATTCCACATTCTACAAGTCCCACAGAATTGACTACATGTACGGTCAGAGGTGCAGAGAACGCAAATAAAAATAAATTTAACCAAGGGAAAAAGCACATATGTGAGACAGGAATGTCTGGCAACAAACGCGCTGAGTACATGTTTTAAGAACGAGAGAGAGAGAGAGAGAAATAGAGATGGAATCCAATTTTTTCAACTGGAAGCAATTTTCCAATCAGTCAACAGCAGTAGCAGAATCAAGCCAAAGTGGAGACGGCCAATTAATACCGGCAGCAGAAACACACCGAATACCCACCATCTATTAAAATCATCCCCCGCCGCGTCCTCTTGTAGCAAACACTGATGTTTACATCCATCCGATTGTGTTCGTCGCTGCTAGAAAGCATTACCACAATTTATACGCCTGTCATTTGCATAAACGCCACTACAGCGCATTTTCAAACGTCGCAAGAGGAGCTTCAGAGAGATCCAGAGACGTGAATTATGGATCAGATGACATGCACGTTTGTGTCCTCGCGTCGCCGCTGTTGTAATTACTGAATCATCATGGAGCTGACCTGTAATTACCATCTGAGCCTGCTGGAAGAGCAAGGCCAGAGAGCAGATTGAGGCTAAAATAACTGTTATTATTCTTTCTTTACCTCACTCACGCTCTTCTCTTTGTCTTGTTTTCTTTTTAGAGAGAGAGAGAGTGACAGGCCCTGATGAGATTATGGTGGATGAGAGTGAACGGTCACCGTATGCAAGTCGCACATTTCTTATTTTTAAATGTTGTTGCTTGCTTTGGATAATATCAACACAACTTTATGGCACAGATATTTTGATTTGTATAATGTATGTATCAAGGCCAGTTCCATCACTTCATAAAACAAAATAAAATAATATAAAATAAAATAAAAGCTAATTGTTACTTTTTATTACACAATCTTGAATGAACTAAAGGATGTTTACCAAACCTACTTGCTAGTTATTAAGAAATAATAATGATATACTCTACATACTTGTAATTGTAAAAATAATAAGTTAGAATTACAAGAAAAATAGTCATAATTGGCAGATATAAACCAATAATTATGACAAAAACTTGTGTTGTGAGAGATTAACAATTGTCTTCGTCCCGTCTCAAAATCGGACATTATACAAATTAATAAAGTTATGAAACATTATATAATTTTAAAATTTATATGACTTAGCTTTTAACATCATAGGATTTTTTTCTAAGAACTTAAAACTGCAAAATAAAATAAAATAAAATAAAATAAAATAAAATAAAATAAAATAAAATAAAATAAAATAAAATAAAATAAAATAAAATAAAATAAAATAAAATAAAATAAAATAAAATAAAATAAAATTTAAACAAAACAAAAATAAAATGCAAGAAATAAAAAAACATTTAATTTAAATGAATGTAAATAAAAACAAATTATAAAAGAAAATAACAAAACAAAAATAAATCAATTTAAAATAAAATAAAATACATTGAAATTAAATTAATTAAAATGTAAAATAAAATAATTGTCAATTAAAAAAATCTAATATAAAAAATAGACGTAAAAACCTTTAATAATATGAAAAATTATTATATAAATCAAAATAAAATAATAAAGAAAAAACTATAAAATTAATCAAAAAAATAAAAATAAAAATAAAAACAATTATACATATTAATTAAAAAACAAAATAAAACAAAACAAAAATAAAAATAAAATAAATAAAAATATAAATACACCATTTCAATTTAATTACATTTAAAAGAAAACAAACTATAAAAGCAAATAACAACACAAAAATAAATAAAATAAAACATATTTAACTAAAATGAATTCAAGTGTAATAAAATAAATGTAAATAAAAAATAAATAAAATAAAACAAAACAAAAATAAAGTAAATCAATTAAATAAACAAGTAAACTATAAAAATAAATGTAAAAAGGTAATAATATAAAACATTATATAAAATAAAATAAATAAATAAAAAACAATAAAATAAAACAAAAATAAATATAAAAAATGTAAACAAAATAAAAAAAATAAAAAAAAGGAAATAAATAAATAAAATAAATATAAATATATAAAAAAATTATTTAAATTGTATTAAATATTTTTTTTTAATAATAATTGTTTAAGAGAATTTCACCTTTACTTTTTGATAGGACAGTGGAGATTTACAGACAGAAAAGTATGGGGAGCAGAGAGAGGGGAAGCACCGGCAAAGGACCTCAAGCCGGGAATCAAACTTGAGTCGCTGTGAGCACCTCGGTGCCATGTGTCGAAGAACTAACCATTAGGCTATTGGTGCCGACTAATTAAATACATTTAAATGAAAACTTAATTACTTAACTTGGCCATGATGAAGAGACCAGACCTGGGTGTCACCTTCACCAAACTCCACTGCTGGACTCTTACAGATTTACAGATTAAAACTTAACTTGAAAACCAATTATAAAATAAAATACAACAAAACCAAAATAAATCAATTTAAAATAAATAAAATAAAATACATATAAAATTATTTTTAAATAAAATAAAATAAAACAAAATAAAGTCAAATAAAATTAAATTATATAAAATAAAATAAAATAAAATAAAATAAAATAAAATAAAATAAAATAAAATAAAATAAAATAAAATAAAATAAAATAAAATAAAATAAAATAAAATAAAATAAAAGCAGAACCACTATGCACACTGGTGCCTTTAAATTCAACTGATCTACAGCAAGTTGAGAATATCCATCTCACCGTCTGTAACCTCCAGCAGGGCTTTGGTGATCACACTGCCGGCGATGTTGAGAGCCTGACAGCTGTAATATCCTCCATCTGAACGCTCGACCGCCGTGATGGTCAGATCTCCAGTCTGAGACACAGAGAATCTGCTGGACGGAGGAGGAGGCTGAGACGAGAACAGGAGGTTCTGGAGAACAGAAATAAAACAAAAATGGTCAAAATCACACCAATGTCACCACAAATATTTAGTGCAAGCGAAATAAAGTTCATGTCAAGACTTGCACGTTTACATGAACTGTTGGCAGCGTGCGTCTGAATGTCTGAGTGTGTGATGAGTGATATTGATCAAAGCAATATGACTGAAGGTGTGTTGGAGGTGTGGACAGTTACTGAGCCCATTAGACGTGTGTAAATGTGCAGATGGCCTTATAAATCTACCAGCCTCATAAATCTGGCTGACTTTAATGGAGAAGAGTGCCATGCATTTTATGTGTTACTGTAAAAGTGTGCTCGGGAGATGCATCTAGGAAAAGAAACACACAAATATATGCAGATATTCTCACCTGACTGCCTTCTTTCTGCCAGAATATTGCAGGTTGAGGACTTCCTGTGGCTTCACACTGAAAGGTGACGGTGCGGCCCATACCGGCCACCTGATTCCTGGGCCGGACCACAAACACTGGAGGAACTGTAGTGATATCAAACGAATCTGTTAGCAAAAGATGCTCATGTGTGTAAAAACAAACACACACACACGCTAACAAACATTAATGCACTTACAGTGGAAGTCTATAAAGAAGCAGGTGACAATATTAAAAGCAGATGTGCAGTTTTATTTTATATTAAAAATAAATAAATATTTATTTATGCAACAGTTCTGTCTAGATCTCAAATCTGATTGGTTGATAGCCGTGAGATATAAAGTAATACCAGCACTCGTACAGCCCCTATACGCTTATGTATTACTCCACCCACACCAGTGGCTAGCAGAGGTCTACAGTTTGACAAATATTGCAGCTGCTGGACAACAATGTACCCTTGAGGTTTTTTTTAGGCGAGAATGTAGTTGTGTAGATTGATACTATGCAGTTCATTTATAAGGACAGTGCCTATTTTAAATATTTATCATTTCGAGATACAGCGTGTCGGCATCCATTAGCCTGTCATACTGAGCAGAGCAAAGATGGTTGACAATGTCCATCGACAAGATGGTGACAGAGACTGCATAATAAGCCCTTAGAGGAGAAAAACTATTGCCTGAATTCTAACTACAGCTTATCAAATCATTATAAAACAGGTAGGTGACATTCTAAGTCGATCTCTCTTTTGTATGTTGTAGTGCTGTATTCATACTACAGTAATGTGGTAGTGTTTGCGTTGCTTCAGATTTTTCTGGGCTAATTATTGTGATATCCTGATTGTCAACAGAGAAATCATGAGAAATCTCTGTAGACTGATGGCATTTCATGCAGATCAGCCTTGTAATGTTAAACTGTCCGCAAAATCACCTGTTTTGTCATCACTTTAGACGTTACACTAGAGAATCATTCAAACACTAGCTCTAAAGTGACGTGTGAAGTAGCAACAGTTTCTGCTGTTCTGACATCAGCTGCAGATGTGAATGAATGGTGTAAGAAAGTAGTTCCTTATACAAAAAGATTTTTAGACTCTCGTCTCATCTCTAAATTGTGCTTGATTTTCTTTTCTATACACGATTATGCCATCAAACTGTTGTATAAACGCAATTTCACATGAGTAGCAGTGTGATATGGCTGTGTATTGTCACTGGTGGGACACTATTTATATACATGAGAAGAAACAAAAATTCTTTACAGAAATATGTCTGTATTGATGCTCTAAACTTGATTATTGGGTGCTGAATAAAAGTACACGTTTCTTTATTCCTTACTTTAATACATTTACTTATTTTAAGTTTACAAATTGTTTTAAACTTCCAAAGTAAGTGCATTACTGTAACAAATTGTAGTCACACTCTTCTCTTAATATCCAGTTGAGGGTAAAATTATTTGCCCAAGTGTCGTTTGACGCATAACATTTTTTCAAGACATTTTTTTCATATCATAATTTAATTTGATGCATTTTCTTTTTATTTTTGACAGTATCTAATATTTTACATAGCTTAAAGTACAATTTAAAGGCTTAACTGGCTTAATTAGTTTAATTAGACTCATTTTAAAGTTTTTTTGAAGTTATCTTTTTGAAGTTATTGGACAACATTGGTTTGTTCTGTAGATAATCAATATAAAACATAGCATAATACACTATAAATAATTTTAAATATATTATAAATTACAATAATTATATATATATATATATATATATATATATATATATATATATATATATATATATATATATATATATATATATATATATATATATATAATTATAATTTTTTTATATTAATAATACAATAAGAAAAATAATACTGACCTTAAAATACATGTAAAAAAAAATTCAACTGCTTTTATTTCTACCTAATTAAAAAAAATACTTTATCCACAATAAATAAATAAATAAATAAATATATATATATATATATATATATATATATATATACATACATACATACATACGCACGCACGCACGCACACAGTTGAAGTCAGAATTATTAGCCCCCATGAATTATTAGCCCCCCTGTTTTTTTAATTATTATAACACCCAATTTCTGTTTAACAGAGATTTTTCAACACATTTCTAAACATAATAGTTTTAATAACTCATTTCTAATGACTGATTTATTTTATCTTGATGATTTATTTACCATGATGATAATAAATTATATTTTACTATTTTTCAAGACACTTCTGTACAGCTTAAAGTGACATTTAAAGGCTTAACTAGGTTAATTAGGTTAACTAGGCAGGTTAGGGGAATTAGGCAAGTTATTGTATAATGATGGTTTGTTCTGTAAACTATCGAAAAAAATATAGCTTAAAGGGGCTAATAATTTTGTTTTTTAAAAAATTTAAAGCTGCTTTTATTCTAGCCGAAATAAAACAAATAAGACTTTCTCCAGAAGAAAAAATATTATCAGACATACTGTGAAAATTTCCTTGATCTGTTAAACATCATTTGGGAAATATTTAAAAGAGAGATAAAAAAATCAAAAATCAAAGGGGGGCTAATAATTCTGACTTTAACTGTATGTGTATATGTATATATATAAAAACAATATATATATGTATGTATGTATGTATGTATGTATGTATGTATGTATGTATGTATGTATGTATGTATGTATGTATGTATGTATGTATGTATGTAAGTATGTATGTATGTATGTATATATATATATATATATATATATATATATATATATATATATATATATATATATATATATATATACTATTATTAATAATTATAGTTAGTATTATTATATTGATTAATATTATTTAATTGTTAAATTGTTATATATTACTCAAGTCAACACTTTGAGTTATATTATGATGTTGAAGTGTTCCCTTTATTTTTTTAAGCAGTGTATATAAAATATTTTTGGTTTCATACAAAAAAGATTTCTATATGTGTATTTCTGCTAAAGGTCATCATTAACATATCAGTAAATCTTTCATTTAGAATGTCTTGTATATAAATATGCTTTACAGAGACACAGCTCAAGCCGTCAGCGTCACATTAACGGCGGGAAATAAAACAGAAAGTCCCACTGGTGTTTAATGGAAGCATGTGCAGGTATGCTGGAACATAAAAAACAGATGCAGACGTGAAATAAAACTGCATGACTGCCGCGTCTGCTTCATTTGCATGGGCAAGGGCACAAAGCAATCAAATTTACATGGAGATGGGGGATAAATTTGGGCCATCTGTCCCGCACTGACACTCTTTAATGGCGCGGTGTTATGCGGGATGCTGCTTTTTTCATGCATCTTAATGACGATGTGGAGGCGCTGATTTCTGACGCGACTCCACTTCGGCGTCCGTAACAGCACGACGCCATTTCGGCTGATAATAAGGACGAATATGCTGATAATATGTGACACAAAGTATGACCCCCTCTGACGGAGAGTGCAATGTACACCGGCAGAGTTAAAGCAATCTGAAACCTGTCACATCACACACTGCCGTAATGAATGGAAGCCCATTGATGCCACAAAAGAACAAGAATAAGCATAGAAAGTCAAAATTATGAGTTTAAAGAGGACCTATTATGCAAAAATCCCTTTTATAAGGGTTTTAAACACAGTTGTGTGGCAACAGTCTGTGAATATAGCCAGCTTCTAATTGTAAAAATTAAATTTTTTATAATGACACTTCATAAAAACAACACTTTGATTGACATTCTCCCTTAGTACGTGTCATCAGAGGGGGAAAGCCCCGCCCATTAGTGACAATTACTCACTCATTAGCATATTACGTAAGTCTTGTTTTTGAATCTGCCACTATGCTGACACATAGGTATCTGTAGCTCCGCCCTCTTTTGAAAAGAGCACAATCTCATTTAAATTTAAAGCGACAGTCAACAAAATGGCACAATTAGGAAAGCCTAAAAGGGGTAGTTTCAAAGAGTTATACATTATTATTTGCAGTGTATTTTAAGCTAATAGTTCACATACACTCTCTAGGGACATCAGAGACTTGTTTAAATCTTGTAAAAAGGGACATAATAGGTCCTCTTTAAAGTCATAGTTCACCCAAAAACATGTTTTTGTGGTTACAAAAGTTGTAACTACAAATTAAGATATTTTCGATAAAATCTGAGAGCTCCCTCATCCTCTGTAGCCAGCAATAGTCCTGAGATGTGAAAAAAAACATGGTCGAAACAGTTCATGTGTCTTCAGTGGTTCAATCGGAATATTATGCAGTTACAAGAATACATTTATGCACACACAAAACTAAAGACTTTATTCAATGGTTTCTTCTCCTCAGTGTCAGTATATTGCGCACGTTTATGTGCACTGATGTATTGCCCAGTTGCCCTCACACATTATATACTGATACTAAGGAGAAGGGACTGAATAAAGTCATCGTTTATGTTTATTTGTGCACACAAGGATTATCAAAGCTTGATAATCTCCCAATTGAACCACTAAAGACATATGGTCTGTTTCGAGGATGTTTTTTTTAGTATCTTACTAGACTTTGAATGAGTCGTGAGGGTTGTTGTCTATGGAGGATGAGGAAGCCCTCATATCTTAATTTGAATATCAAAGACGAACGCAGGTCTGGAATGACATGAGGGTGAGTAATTAATGACAAAATTTAAATTTTGATTTAACTAACCCTTGAAAATCAATCTAAATGACTTATTTCCTTCAGTTCCATTAATAATTAAGTAGTTATTTCAACATTTGATTCTCTCGATACATGAACATTTTGACTAGTCATAATTTTGAGTTAGTCACCAATAATATTGATTAATTATATTGATAATTATTGATTATTATAATATTGAATATAATATTGAATTATCTTATTATTATGATTTTTAAGTCATCATTTTGAGTTAGTAAATTATAGCTTAAATGTTTTACATCACTTTTACATCATTTAGAGACTTTGTCTCTCATAAATTCGACATTGTGTCACATTTTTGTCTTTTTATGCATGGTTTTTGTTTCTAGTATTGTAGAAATGGCTTTAAAAAATGCGCCTGCAGGAATAAAGTATTGTTCATCTCAGTAAAAATAGTATGCCATAATTCCGATGTATGGTATAATTAAGACTTTTAACATCATAATTCAATTCTTTTTGTGACTTTAATAGCCATGAATTTTCATATTACATAAAACGGTCATTATTTTGACTCAAATCTGACCTAAATTTAAATTTGTAACATCATCATTTAATCATTTTTATGACATTTAGTCATCAATTTTTATATTCCATGAAACTGTCATCATTTTGGCTTAAATATGACTTCAATTTTGAATTTTAACATCATAATTGAATTATTCTTATGACATTTAGTCATCAATTTTTATAGTTCATAAAACTGTCATAATTTTGACTTGCCGTAAATTACTTAAATTTTCAATTCAATTCAATTATTTTTATGACTTGTAGTCATATTTTTTTATTTGATGAAACTGTCATAATTTTTCCTTAAATCGGAATTAAAATTAGGTTTTTAACATCATAATTAAATAATTTTGATGACTTTTAGTCGTCAATTTTTATATTTAATCAAACTGTAGTCATTTTGACTTAAATTTGGACTTTTTATGCCATTTTCCCCCTCTTGTTTGGCAGAAACGCAACTTCCATAGTAATGTGTCCGCAGGAATGAAAAATCAAGTTGTGGATCTAATTGAAAATAAAATGAGGCAGTTTTTGACATTACCTTGAGCGCCCAGAGCGTTTTAGTTTTACCCAGGCCTGCTGTGCTGTCACTATTGCCGGTGACAACCCAGACAAGCGTGCTGATTGGTGGAGGATGGAAGGTGGATGGATGGTGGTTCTGACAACTTCCTGTGGCTGTCAGTGCAGCAAAAATGGTGACGGGTGACATTTGCAACTTACCAGACACAACTGAAAGAGGAAAAACAGAAACAAAAAAAACAGAAGCATGATAAAACACAGATGTGAGAGATGCGCAAATTAACCACACACACACACGACATGAAGCAAAAATGACAGGATATGCTTGCTTAACAAAATCAGTGTAGTGATGCGTGTATGAGAGGAACAAAAAGAAACATACAAGACACAATGTGCGGCAAGCACAAGCATAGTGTAAATATATCATGAGGCTGGAATATATATGGCATTAAGCACACAAAGAAACATTTCTTTCAGTGTTGAAGTGAGAGAAAATGTGTGAGTGTGTGTGTGCATGCGTGTGTATGAATGGAGGTTTTCTTCTGCTCTGGACAGAGGTTTTATTAGGTGGACAATGCTGTCTGACCTTTTTAAAGCTGCAGTGCGTCATTTTTACACCACTAGGCCTGCATTACTACATAAACACTGGCATGGAGCAGAATTATGAGTCTAAATTAATATTTAAATTTCACATTCATGTGTTTCCAAGGGCATAGAAAGTAAATAGTCATTTTATTTTCACTTTTTACATATTATGTGGCCCAAAACATGTTTAAATTAGTATCAATGGCATTCACAAACCACATATTTATTCAATTGTGTTGAGTGGTTCAAAACTAGATAGATTGATAGATAGATAGATAGATAGATAGATAGATAGATAGATAGATAGATAGATAGATAGATAGATAGATAGATAGATAGATAGATAGATAGATAGATAGATAGACAGACAGACAGACAGACAGACAGACAGACAGACAGACAGACAGACAGACAGACAGACAGACAGACAGACAGACAGATATAGACAGACAGATAGACAGAACGATAGATAGATAGATCGATAGATAGATAGACAGACAGGCAGACAGACAGATATAGACAGACAGATAGACAGAACGATAGATAGATAGATAGATAGATAGATAGATAGATAGATAGATAGATAGATAGATAGACAGACAGACAGACAGACAGACAGACAGACAGACAGATAGATATAGACAGACAGATAGACAGAACGATAGATAGATAGACAGACAGACAAACAGACAGACAGACAGACAGATATAGACAGAACGATAGATAGATAGATAGATAGATAGATAGATAGATAGATAGATAGATAGATAGATAGATAGATAGATAGATAGATAGATAGATAGATAGATAGATAGAATAAGACATAGACAGACAGACAGACAGACAGACAGACAGACAGACAGACAGACAGACAGACAGACAGACAGACAGACAGACAGACAGACAGACAGACAGACAGATAGATAGATAGATAGATAGATAGATAGATAGATAGATAGATAGATAGATAGATATCTTCTTTTGTGTTCAACAGAGCACATTTGAGTACATTTTATTTAGTGCATTTACTGCTTATTGCTATGCATCAGAATCACTTTATAGCAAAGGAACTCGAATTCGAGAACAAAAAATGTAAATAAATTACACCACATTTATTTACATAAATAAATAGCTCATACTGTTTTGCGGTTTACTATTCACAGCAATTTGATAAGGCATAAAGCACAACCTCTTCAGCCAAAATGTGCCAAATTTCACCACATTCCACATTATACAGCTAATTCCATTTTTATGACTCAATTAATTTTCGTCCTTGCCTTGTGCCAGTTAACACTACCATCTGAGCCTTTATTCTAAAGTGTTACTATTTTTTAAGAACAAAGAAATGATTCACAAAAAGATCAATTCTTAAATGCAGTATCTCGGGTCATTTGGAGCTGATTCTGTGAGACGGATGGACGGAATAACCCAAACGAAGGCAAACGGTAGATTTGAATGCAGCTGGGTAAAGCGAGGTGGATTTGGACGGGGCGTTCGCTGTTTTGGCAGCGGCTGCGACTCTCACTCTACTAGGTTTCCATGGCCCATTAACAAAGCCACTCCTGGGACTCG